>NC_053442.1:60672387-60808810 GCF_007990345.1 Gossypium hirsutum
ATAATTTACACAAGGAAGAGTTCGTGTCCGAGGCGTCCTTGGTAGCTATAACTAGCTTATTGGAAAAGAGGAGTTTATCTAATTTCGAGGATCGGTTCAAAGATGAGGAAAAACTCGTGCCTGAAACTGAGCTAAGTTTAATTAATTTTTCTTCAGAGTTACTTAACTGTTTTTATTATTTAAATGTTTTCAGCTTTTTCTTTTTACGTATTTTTTTCCTTGTTTATTTCAGGTTTTTAAATTTTATTACCCCAAATTTCTTGGGCACGACAACTGCCCAAACACGAATCTGGTCGAAAGAGAGCAACAATTTTCCGTGAACCCAGTCTCTGAGGGATCGACCCTACTCCCTATACTGCTCAAATTACAAATTAAGTGTAGGATTATATTGGTGGAATCGACACCCATCAGTTTTGGCAGCGCTGCTGGGGATCAAACCCGGGTCACTCGCGTGACAAGCGAGAATACTCACCACTATACTACAAAACTGATAGGTGTCGATTCCACCAATATAATCCTACACCTAATTTGCAATTTGAGCAGTATAGGGAGTAGGGTCGATCCCTCAGAGACTGGGTTCACGGAAAATTGTAGCTCTCTTTCGACCAGATTCGTGTCTGGGTTTAGTTGACTAAGGTTTGGGGCATATTGGAGCTGGTCATATCTTGAGTGGGTTGGATGAAAAAATTGTTGAAATGGTAAAACATGGGTGGCTTAATATGTGGCTGGGATTCTGTTTGGGTATAAAAATAGTTTTAGGTTACAGGGAATGGGGAAAAGGTTTGAAAAAAGAAAAATGTAAGTAGTGTAGGTTGGTGACAAGCTAGAAATGAATATTTTGAAAGTAAAGTAACCAAAGACAACAAATAATTTGAGAGAAGGAAGGAAAGATTGCATTCCAAAGATGAAAGATTGATTAAAAACTTGATGATTAAATGAACATAGTAGCCCCCTATTTATACTAGTGGCTTTGAACAAATTTGCCAAATTAAAGGCCACCAGCCATAGAAAATCAAGGAAACAAAATATTCCCATGATATCAAAATCCCTACATAATCTCCCACTAAGTCAATATAAAATTTCAGCTAATTACATCTTGGAAAAATTCTGTTTTGGCTCGCCTTCTTTGCTCCTTTCTTCAATCTAGCCCAATTGCTTCTCTTTTTTCTCTTTTGACCCCAAATTGCATCCCTGCATAAAATTCAATATAAAAATGAAAAAATCAGTGGTGCATTCTCATAAATTGACCAATTAAATTACATGAAATATGTATTTTTAACATTTAGTCATAAATTATGAAAAAAATTTCACATTTTGATACTTATTATTTTTAGTATTGTATGTTATTCTAATTAAATTCAAATTTTAAAGGTAAAATCTTTAAAAGAATAATATAAAATATTTAAAAATAAAGTAAACTAAAAATATTCTCTATTAAGTGGTAAATAACTATTTATCTACTCATATTTTTCATATTTTTATACAAATAATCCTATTAGGTGTTTTTTTATCATGGATTATTAAATTTATTTATAAAATTAAATCACTGAAAATATTAATTTTCAATTGATATAATTTTTTCAGCAGGATATCAAGCATGTTTAAAGAGTTAGTCCAATCAAATAATACTATTAAACCTTATGATTAAGCCATTGACGTGAAAATCAACATTTCAACAATTTATATACAAGGAATTAAAAAAAGGGTAAATTACACCCATGGTCACTTTTGTTTACCTTAGGTTACATTTCAGTCACTTATGTTTGAAATGTTACGTTTTAGTCACTTACGTTATCGTGTTGTAACATTTTAGTCACTGAGCCGTTAATTGACATTAATGGTGTAATGGTAAGCTGACGTGGCACGTTAAATCATCATTTCAAACAAAAACTTTAGGTTAAATTATACAATTGGTCCCCATAATTTTTCGTTTTGAGCAATTTAATTCTTTTATGTTCTTTTAACTTTCTTTCTTTTTTTTTTCTTTTTTTCCATTCTCTTCCGCTTCTCCCTCTGTTTTTCTACCTTCTTTATTTCTTTTAACATACTAGGAAGTCGAATTGGTAGTGAAGAAAAAAGCATGGTATGGGTTTATGGGTTTTGGTTATAGGGTTTTGGTTATAGGTAAATGATGACAGTCTACTTCCTACTTCTTTTTTCATTGCCAATTCAACTTCCTAATATGTTAAAAGAAATGGGAAAGGTATGAAAACAGAGGGAGAAACAAAAGAGAATGGAAAAAAAGAGGAAAGTTTAAAGAACATAAAAGAAAAAAAATTAAATTACTTAAAACGAAAAAAATATGGGGATCAATTGTATAATTTAACCTAAAATTTTGTTTGAAATGATGATTTAACGTGCCACGTCAGCTTACCGTTACACCATTAACGACGATTAATGGCTCAGTGACTAAAATGTTACAACATGATAACATAAATGGCTAAAACGTAACATTTCAAACATAAGTGACTAAAACGTAACTTAAAGTAAACAAAAGTGACCATGGATGTAATTTACCCTTAAAAAAATAACAACTCAATGATTGTTAATGATTGAGATGCAACTAATTAGCAAAACCAGCCGTCAATTTCATGTGTTTGCTACTAATTGAAGAAACTTTTCAATTTTCGTACAATATACCTATCAAATTACGATAGATTAGAGTAGAAAGAGAGATTTCAAGTTTTTGTAAGTTGAACGATGACATTCTTAAATTGGCCTTAATATAATTTAATGTTTTCTTCCTCCCTATAATAGTCACCCGATGCTTTATGTTATATTTAAATGTTTTCCTCCTCTCTATTATAGTTTTTCAATTATAACAACAACTAACACATTTATGAAGTATATATATATTTTTAAAAATTAGTTCTCTTTAACAATAGATTGCTTAAATTTTTAAGTAAAAATATAGCTATTTCATATAATCACGCCTATTAATTATAAATTATTTAAATAAAAATGATCTTAATTAAAATATTATTTTTAATAAAATGTTTAAATTTCACATGAAAAAATTATTAATCGTATTTATTAAATGAAAATAATCTTCAATGAGTGAAATTAAATATATCAATTAAATAAACTATTAAGTTCCCTAATTAAATATTCTACTATGAATTTGGAACATCATAAACTTATAAATTGATTACATGAATTTAATAACTCATGATAAATTAATTAATTTAATTTGATAAGTCATGTTGATAATTGAACTTGTTACATTTATGAACCCGACAATTAATCATGTGAAAGAATGTAAAATAAAATATACATAAAAGTGATAATGCATTTGCTATGCGTCTTTTAATTTTGGTGTTTGATTCCCACTTTTTTTAACATAATTATCACTTTTTTATTTGATAAAAATTTACCATATGAATTCTATTATGGGTTTATAACGATTATCTTTCTATAACAATATACTATTATAACAATTATTTTTCTGTAACAATGTACTATTATACGAGACTTTACCAATAAATGGTTTGGTGTAATGTCTTGGTAAGATATTGCATTTCCAAGGAGAGGACTCAGGTTTAAACATTAGACACGACATTGTTGAGAGGGACATCAACAAACCCTAAATATAAACCGTAAAACGAACATGAAGAATATCAAAAAATATACATATATTATACGAGACTTTATTAATTTTATATAAAAGTATGAGTACAAATTATTCCCTTTTTACCGTTTAAATGCTTGGTTTTGATTTCCACTGTTCAAAATTAAAATTAAGTTTTATTTTAAAACTGATTATTAATAAATTTAGTTTTATACTAATTAAAATCCGAAAAGCCCAATGTTTATCCATCTTTGTAGTCTAAATCCAGTTTTGCTAAACCCAATTGGGTCAAATCAAAAGTCGGGTTCAAATTGGTGTCAAGCTATGTTAATGGTCCATATGTTAAGTCCAAGTTCAATCAGAATCTATAATCGAGGATTGAGTTTTTAACTCTAGACCCTAAATCTTAAATTAAAGATTAAATTTCTTTCATTTAATTTAGGTTAATGCTTAGATCAAGTTTTTATATCATATCATAAAGTTTATTTTAATTCATTAACTATTAAAAAGAACATTTCAATCCCTATATATGTTTGCAAAGTTATTATTTTAATCCCTATATGTGGTTTTTGCTTTTGCCCCTAAATTGTTCTCAGTTATATGTGTGTATTTTTTTTTACATAACTGATGCATTTAAATTGTCTATGTGAGCGATCATTAAGTCATATCATTCCATTCTTTTCAAGTCCAATAAAATTTTTAGTTTGATTTAATGTCTTAACAACAAAATTAACATGCAATAACTAAAATGTTAACTCTTCAAATGTATAGAGACTAAAATGTTCCTTGTGATAATAAAGGGATTAAAATGAGCTTTTTATATAGTGCAAGGACTTGTAGTAAACTTTAACTGACAATTTATGATCATATGAATATGTATTATATGTACATGTATTTTTTAGGGTGTATTTAATAAACTGGAAAGTTAAATACTGAATTTTATAAGCATTGAATTTATATTATAAACTATTTGATACATTAGTAAAAATAAGTACAAAATTTAATTATTTTGTTTGATAATAGTACTTTTTATTTTTGAAAATTATTATTTTATAATTTTAATCTTATTAATATGATATTATTTATTTTAGTTTGAATAAAAATTAAAGGTAATAATTTAAAGATTTTAATTTTTAATAAAATAAGAAAATAAATTATTTCAATTTTATTTTAAAAATAAAATCAACTTAATATTTTCAACATTAATAGACAAGTAGCTATATGCTTACTTATCATATTCAACACTTTTTTTATTGAAAATTTTATATCATGTAAAAAGTTAATATGATTATCAAACACAATTAAAAAATTAAATGTTAAAAATTATGAAATGAAAATTTTCAATGGTTTATCAAACACACCTTTAGTTATCCTTATCATATATACCATGGTTACTTGAGCCGGACCAGACTAAATAGGAAAAAAGCATTAGACTGGTTAAATTCGATTAAACCAGGTGGGTTGAATCAGAATTTTTTGTTTGATCTTTATTTTTATGATTTTTTAAATTATTTATTAAATTGAATCTATCGTCTGACCAGATCGACCATCGATTTTGAAAACCTTGATATATATCATATAATATATATAATGAAATTTATTTTATTTCTGAAAATTAAAAAAGAAATGTTCATCATCTAGAACTAAATCGAAAAAAAAATTAAGAAAGATTAATTTTGGGTAGGGTTCGAATTGAAAAAAAAATTAGAAACTTAAAAAAAAACATATCACCAAAATAATTTATTTCGGAAATATATCAAAATAGTGATCTTTAGGGAGGAAAAGGAATCAGATTATTCCAATTTCCATCTTCCTCACAATGGTACAAGGACCCATTACATGCAATACTCAAGTTTTTCAAAGTCTGGGAACTTTTTAGATATTTTTCTTTCGAAATCAACAAGTTTCTTTTATATTTGTTTGCGTTGTATTTTTCTGAGTTCTTTTTTGAAATAAGGAAAGGGAGATAGAGGTGTTCATGAGTTAGACTAGGTCTACACATGATCTTAATATACTTTATGCTTGCTCAAGTTTGATTCGACTTCAAATATGAACTTAAAATTTTATTCAAACCTGTCCATATTTGTAAAAGATTAATCCAAATTCATTTTAGGTCTGTTCATATGAATTTTAAATTTTTTTAAAAATATTTATTTTATTTTATTTTAATATATTTTTTATTGAAACTTTTTTATATAGTCCTTAACATTATTTTAATATTCACATTAGAGTAGTATTATATACTTAGTATAGATTTATTTTTTATTTATTATGAATTACATAATATACGAATTCAAACTTTGTACTCCTCGTCATCAACCAATATATTGTAAAAAAAACTTATTTAAATGGAATAAATGTTTAAAAAACCCAATTTTTTAGGGTAAACAATTAAAATAGTCACTTTTGTTTATTTTGGGTTACATTTTAGTCACTTATGTTTGAAATGTTGTGTTTTAGTCACTTACGTTATTGTGTTGTAACATTTTAGTGATTGAGCTGTTAATTGTCGTTAACGATGTAACGGTACGTTGACGTGGCATGCTAAATCATCAATTTAAGCAAAAATTTTAGGTTAATTTATATAATCAGTCCCCATATTTTTTCGTTTTGAGCAATTTAATTTTTTATATTATGTTCTTATAACTTTCTTCTTCTTTTTTTCTTTACTTTACATTCTCTGCTGCTTCTCCCTCTATTTTCCTCTCTTCTCCATTTCTTTTAACATTGTTTTTCTATGTTTTCCATTTGTTAAAACTAATCCCTATACTTTTATTTTTTGAACAATTTAATTTTTTTGAGTGAGGCGAGTGTAACACCCCTAACCCATATCCGTCACCAGAATAGGGTTACAAAGCATCACTGGAATAAACAGATCAAATACATGCATTTCATACTATTTAACATTCATGTCAAATATTATTCATAAAGTCCCTTATGTGAGCCCTCGAGGCCCAAAACATACATTAGAAACAAGTCGGGACTAAACCGAGTTCTTAGAGAATTTTTTGCAAAACTTCAAAAAAAAATTTTAGGTGCAAAGGGCACACGCACGTGTGGCCAGACCGTGTGACTCACACGGCCAAGAGACATGCCCGTGTCTCAGGCCGTGTGGGTATTCAAAATAGGGACACACGGCAGTGTCCTAGCCCATGTCTATACCCGTGTAACTCTCTGACTTGGGTCACACACCCGTGTGCTAGGCCGTATGTAGGTACAAAGGTCACACAGCCAAGCCACACGCACGTGTGCCAGGCCGTGTGATCAATTCTGAGCATTTTGTTTTGAAATTTTAAAGATGAAGGGGACACACGCCCATGTGCTAGGCCGTTTGTCACACACGGCTGAGACATACGCCCGTGTCTTTGCCCATATGGACAAAATAAGGCCATTTCCAAACCTTATTTCTCACCCAAATTTGCCTTCTACCTACATTAACACTTTAACACATATATAGACCAATACAAGACAATTAATTCAAGCCAAAACTAAGTTTTATGCATGTCATATTACCAGATACTATCTCAAATCAAATCTCAACATACCTATATGATTTCCATCATTTATCCATTTTAAACACACATCAACATATTAAGGCTACTTTTTACATATCAAAACACACCAATTACAAGCCATACCAATGGCTAAATTTCAACCAAACACATACATGCCATTCTTGATCACTTTTAGCCTATACATGCCATTATAACCTAAAATTTAATGTACTTTTTATACTGAAACTAGCTGATGGATAGTGTGAAATATCTCCACCAAGCTTCTAATTCAACGAGCTTCCGAAATACTATAAAACAAAGGAAATAAAACAGAGTAAGCATTTAATGCTTAGTAAGTTCGTATAACGGGAAATTAACTTACCATTCATTTACATTTAAAGTAAGCATGCAAAATTTATCCAAAGAAATTTGACAATTTGCCTTAACACATATAATCTCAAGAAACGTGTTAGTCATGTACTTCATGTGAATATCAAGAAACAAAGATGAGCTCATCATGTAACAATTTTCATATATATATATATGCTTTCCACATCAAATATTCATATAACATGTACATTTCCATAATAATTCATCTCAAGTTCAAATTATCTCATGTCGGAACTTTGCTCGTTGAACTTACTTTAAATATCGATGGATACACAGGTAGTACACTCGAAGTGTACAAAACTATAATCCGTCAATTCATATTCGGTAATGCTATACGAGCACATAAATGGGAAGCCCTCTCTCGAGCCATATAATAGGAAGCTCATGTGAGCTATGTAACAGGAAGCTTATCCAGGCTGTATAACGGGAAGCTCATAAGAGTCATATTCAGGAAGCTCATGCGAGCCAATAACGGGTAGCTCCGAAGAACCATTAATCAAGAAGCTCCGAATAGTCGTATATCGAGAAGTTCAAGTGAGCCAATATCAAGAAGCTCTAGAGAGCCATTAATAAGGAAGTTGACAAAGAGCCTTTAATCGGGAAGCTCACGAAAAGCGATATATTGGAATGCTCATGAGAGCTAATAACGGGACACTCTTTGAAGCTGTGGTGTGTCCGTAACATATGTAGGACCACAACCAATTCGGGAACCCAGTATCCATCGAATTTACTTTATTCAAACGGGACTTTATATTTTTCAGACATTATCGGATATGTGATCAATTTCATAAATGGAAATAATACAATCACATGCATACAACTCAATTAACACGTATAAATTCTCAATTTAGTTACACAAACTTACCTCGACAAGTGTTTGTGTATGCAAAATCTACAAATCCAATATTTTTTCTTTTCCTCGACCTAACTCCGTATTTGGTCTATCCGGATCTAATTAAGCCAAGTAAGCTTGCTTGAGTTCTCTTCTCTTAGCTAGGGTTTCAATGTATTTAATTTTGGGAAAGATGATATAAATGATGATATTTTCTTTTATTTTATTATTTATAATGTTTATTTTTATCTTTCCAATTTTGTCATTTTCTTTATTTAATTTTCCATGGATGAATCATCATACTTATCTACTAACCCCTCTTAATGGTTTATTTGCCATATAAGGACCTCCAATTTTGAATTCCATAACTATTTGATACTTATAGCTACTAGAACTCAACTTTTGCATTTCATGCAATTTGGTCCTTTTATCAATTAAACATGTAATCGGTAAAATTTTCCTAACAAAATTTTCATACGATATTTCTATCATTATTCGGACCATAAAATAATATTAAAATAATTTTTCTTTTCGGACTCAGATTTGTGGTCCCAAAACCACTATTTCGATTTCACTGAAAACGGCTGTTACAGCGAGATTGTGAACTAATTTTAACAAATAGAAAACATAGAAAAACTATGTTAAAAGAAATGAAGAGGGGAGGAAAATAGAGAGAGAATCAGAAGAAAATGGAAAATAAATAAATAAATAAAAGGAAAGTTAAAAGAACATAAAAGAAATTATTAAATTGCTCAAAATAAAAAAAATATAGGGACCAATTGTAAAATTTAACTTAAAATTTTCATTTAAAATGATGATTTAACATGTCATGAAAGCTTATTATTACACCATTAATGACAATTAACTATTTAGTGACTAAAATATTACAACACGATAACGTAAGTGACTAAAACATAACATTTCAAACATAAATGACTAAAATGTAACCTGAGGCAAACAAAAGTGACAATTTTAGCAGTTTACCCTTTTCTTTAAATGTGTAAAAGGCAATAAAATAAGCATAAATTGAAGATTTTTTTTTACGGAAGTGGGAGGCTATATAAAAATTGCTAACTAGCTTAATTTCTCCTAATCTTTTTGAATTTGATTCAACAATTTAAACATAAAATAGAGTTCTTTTAAGAAAAAATATTATTTTTGTAACACCCCAAATTTTTGAACTGTTATTTGTTAATTTTTGTCAATAGTTATGAATTTGCTTCAATGGTTAAGTATTTTGTTTGTGTGTTGAAAGTAGGGGTTCAAGTCCCGTTTCTAGATTTTTGTTATTATTTTGATTCAACCTTTACTTTAGATTTTTGACTTAAATTAAATTTTGTGTAAATTTGTGTTAAGAATAAGCTTACTAGTTCAACGGTTAAGTTTCTATATTGCTTTTGGTCTTGTGTTCGAGTCTCTGCGTGAGTAAAGATGAAATATTTTTAGTATCACTCTCCCCTATTAAGGGAAGTTTTTTTTTTTAAAATCTTAACTCTTCTTTCTCCCATTTAGTTTTATTTATGTTTTTTTCTTCTTTTACTTTTTCCTCTTTTATTTTTGTCGATTGTGGTTCTTCTCTGTGGTTCGTTTTGAGTTCTTCTGTTAAAAATTTACTACGGTTTTGTCGAGGAAGCCATGTGTCTTGTGGTAATTCGATTGATAGGTTAAATTCGCGAAGGTCTTGAGGTTAACAATTCTCTGACCCTTTAAATCTGAAAATTTCTGCATTGTGCAAAGGTTTTGGTTTCACCCCGGTTGCTTCCCCGTCGAAACGGTGTTAGGTGTGTAATGAAAACCCGTTTTTCTACAAGTTTCGAATGCCGAAAAACATGACTGTTGATGTCACAGGCCGTGTGCTAGGCTGTGTGGGTCACACGACCGTATGTTAGGCCATTTAACTTCTGTTAAAGTTTTAGGGGAAAAGTGAGAGGGAGTAAAAATTTTTGGGGAAAATAAAAGGTTTTGAGGGTTTTTGGGAGTAAAATTTTGAGAAAAAGTAAATGGGAGAGTAAAATTTTGGTGGGAAATAGATTTTGGGTAGATTGGGGGGTTGGGAGGGGAGGGGAGTAAAAGTTTTGGAGGGAAAGTGGGAAGGAGTAAAAGTTTTGAAGGAAAAGTAAAAAGGTTTGGGAGTTTGGGGTAAAAATGTAAAATATTATAGTTTGATATTCGAATTATTCGAATTATTCGAATTCGAAAACTCAACTCGATTCGAATTCGAAATTCGAAAAAAAATTCGAGTTGATTCGAATAACTCGATTAACTCGAATAACTCGATTTGTTTAACTCGAAATTCGAATTTTTTCGATTTTTTCTAATCGAATCGAGTTTTGCTCACCCCTAGCTGGCAGTTTAATGATTTGCCGAATTGAGTGGCTAAGCCACAAATTTTATTTGATTTGGGCGATTTATCGCATACTGATTTAACAACTAGTTATAATTATGCTGACATGTGTCATATCGACACTAATTGGTGTGTAGGGCCGGATGGGTACTTGATACCCTATATTGTGTGTTGGGATGGTCGAAAATGGTGTGTATCGGATGAGGGTAGGAAACTGCATCTGATTCTGATCTGTTCTACATTTGTATTTGATTTATTTTGCATATTATCTGAATTGTTTACAATAATACTGAGTCTCATCTTTTTTTGTTTTTGTATATGAATTTGTGAAATTACTGTTATATTTATGTTTCTGCCTTGCCTTTATATATGTTACACATTTTAAGTTATAAACTCGTTCTATTTGTTGACTGAATTGCAGGTAACCTACAAACTTAAGAGGCTCGGCGTGTCAGGAGCTCGGCCATCTCTCTTTTCTAGATATTTTACTGTTTGTTTAAATTTGAACTAACGTATGTTTCATTTCGGACTATGGTTTGTAATCTCGGATTTTCATGTTGGTTTAATTGGTTAAACATTTTCTGTATGACGAGTTTTAAAATACTTAAAGTTGGTTTTTCCCTTAAACGTTTTGATGTAGCCTCCAGACTTAATCTTAATGTCTAAGCCAAATATGGAGTGTTGCAATTTTAAATAAAAATGAAAACATGTGCTTCTCATTATATGTAATTATTCTAAAATATCTATAAGTCTTCACAAAAATGTCAAATGCTTTTGATTCATTAGAGAAAAAGCATGGTTAGATCAACCCATTGCTACTTTAATCCTCTAGCAAATATAAAAGTCTTGAGAAAAGTTTTCAATATTAATTTACTCTTTCATTTTTATCCCTTTTACGCCATTAACAATAGTATTGAAAAGAAAATTTATAATAAAAATATTGATTTAAAAAGGAAATGGAATATAGTGATGTAAAATTACGATATGTTATAACTTAATGAACATAAAATAAAATAGATTAGAAGGGTTTACAATAAACAATCTATTGCAAGAGTTGGTTCGGCAAGCTTCAACAATTCCAAATCATTCTCGAATGGTGTTAAGTTCAAATCTAAGCACCAAACCTTATTAGCTTTCTTCACAAGGGGTGACATCAATGGCTCTTGGTGATTTTCTTCACTCAAATTAGCCCTATGCCTTCTCATATGACCCCCTAATGCTTGCCCGATCGAGAATTCGAGTCCACATATCGAACACTCATGCATCTTAGGCTTTGCTGGTGGTTGATTCTCCAACACCCCACCATCTCTCTCCATCAATTTAGGCTTCTTATGGCTTGCTCTATGCCCTCCTAGAGCTTGAAACGACGTGAACTGCCGATTACATGTTTTACACTTGAAAACCCGACAAGTAAGGTTACTATCATTCGTGGTGGATTCATACATGTTTCTTCCTTGTGAAAGTAGAATCAAATAATTTGCCAAAGCGAAATTGTTCTCCTCTTCTCTATTGGAAAAGCTTCTCTTCATGCTTTTCTTTTTGGGGATGAATATGGTGTGAAAATGGAAGTTTGTTATATTTGATTTTTTCTTTCAAAGGAAGAAGAAGGGAAATGGGAATTTAGGGTACTGTGAGGTTTGGTATATTTATAGGTTGGTTAGGTAGGTTGGAAGTTTGACTTTTCAAGTTGACCTTCTTATAATGACGTTTTTGCCCTTGTTTTACTTGATTGATAAAGCAATGAAGTCATGGAGAATTTGGGAATTAAAAAATGGTCCGGCTTTGGGGGAGTTTGAGTGTGAAATCAGCTCGGCTCTTATACACGTCAGCATGACCGAGTGGCTGAGCCAAGACTCCTCAATGAGACTCCTCAATGAGTTTCGAGCGAGTTGAAAATCTTTGTTCGAAAATTAGAATCTTCAATCGTCTAGATGCTTTTGACTTTCTCAGCAAAACCTAGAGACTAGTCGTGCCAAAAGATCTCGCCACGTGGATTTATAGCCCTGGAGTAATACGTGGTTGTTGATAATTCGTGACACGGTTTACTTATAGTAGGTTTGTTTCCATGTGAACTTATAATGTAAAGGAAAAAAAAAACCTCTACATGTTTTCACACTTATTTAAGAAAATTATTTTCTTTAGCTTATTGTCTTAAATAATGATTTTGGGTATCGGCCAAAAAATTAGTTATTTTAGATAGATAATAGGTATTTATGGGACTTCTTATATATGCTAAAAAAGTCTTTTACAAGTACAATCTCTTGTGATAGTTTGATGGTTAAGGGTGTTCATTACTTCAAGTGTGGTCTGGGTTTGAGTTGTGTTAATCACACATTTGTTGTTCGAGCTTTGCCCTATTATTGGAAATTTAAAAACTCATATTAATCTTTTTTAATAAAAAAATTATACTTGTAGATACCTTTATGGAGAAAGGATTGTATGAAACTGTGATTTTAATGGGAAAATGATAAATCATATTTTTCCTCTTAATTTTTAGCATTTTTAGTTGGATTTAACGTTTTTCACAAGGAGAAAGCTAAAAATTAGGAGGAAAAGTCTGATTTGCCATTCTTTTATTGGAAAGGGATAAGAATAGCGTAGAATTATAGTTTCATACCATCCATTCTTTATCTTTATGTAATATAGTCAAGATTTAATTAATTTTTCATGTGATTTTGAGGGTGCATTAATCTCTTAAATTTATCATATGCATTAAAAAAATTACTTACCAAAAAGAAATGAAAATCAATATTCATGTTTAAAATTCATATTTAAACTTTTTTTAAAAATTGTGGAAGAAAAAGGTTTAAATTAAGTCTTTAAGTCGGAAATGAATAAAAATTTGAAAATATTATGGAAAATTATTTTCACTAAAAATATTTCGTAAAATCGAAAAAATTGAAAACAAGGGTTTTAAACTTTGAATTTAATTAATGGATTGACTCAATTTAAATTTAATTATACACAATTTTTTTCAATAAATTTTGAAAATAAAAATTTCTTACCATATAAATGTAATAACTTTTTTTCACATTTACATTATTTGAAACAAATTTCAAATCTTTTAACAAATGGGGTTTTTCAAATTTTAAAAAAATAGGAAATGAAAACCATATTTTAAAAATTTAAAAATCAAATAAAAACTTAATTTTTAAATAAGGTTGGAATTTATATATAATTTCCACTAACTTCCTAGAGTCAAACATAAAGATAGGAATATTGATCCAATTTCGTTGCAAAAAAGCTAAACAAAGACTTAACTTCTTTATTCTTTGGTCATTGCTAATGGCAAAATTACTAATTCAATTTCTCAAGAAATTTCTTAGCCTAAAATTGTCGTGCAAAACAATGTACTTAACACACCTTTGGTTTTTAGTACTAGCGATGATGTCATCTTCAATTCGTGGGCATTATGATGTACCAACGGTTTTAGTGACAAAAATGTTTTTCTTTGTTAGGTCACTAATTGCTTTACACACGTGAAATTGCATTCGAACTTCCTATGAATATTTTAAAAGTTCCTTTGTGAGGTGTCAATGGGTGGGAAAGTTTTTTGCCTGCCTACTTCCCATTTAATATATCTTTAATTTGGTTTCCATTTCAAATTGAGTTACAATTTTTTTTGGGTAAATTACACTCATGTCCTTCTAAAATAGGATTTATTTTATTTTGGTCACTCTATTTTTTTTCTTAATTAATATAACTGTCTAAATTAGTCATTGCCATTAAAAATTTTCGTTATTCCACTAACGTATTGCTGACATGGCACAATAGCTCATTAAGTGACTAACATGTGACATTTTTTTCTATATTTTTAACTAAAGCTACGAACTTATCTGTAATTAGCCGAAAACACTTTGTTTTATTATTATTTTTGTTCTTTCCCCACTTTTTTTGGTTTTTTGAGATGGTAGATGAAAAAGATGTTAAACAAGTTTAATTGTTGTTTATCATATGAAGTTTGAATCCTCTGTCTCATTCTGTTGCAACTTTTTAAAAGAAATCTGGAATTTGGATTTCTAGTAATCTGGTATTTGTTCAACCTAGAAAAATTGGTTTAGACTAGGGATTTAAATAGCGGTCCGTTACCGGAATAGCAGCCGTTATATAGCGGTAACGGCACCGTCTGAAACCGCTACTGCCGAAACCGCTATTATATTTTACAATAAGTTGTGTGAATTTTTTAAAAAATTCACGACCGCAATACCCGCAATGACCGCAATAGCATCCGTTATGTCCGCAACCGCGATAAACGCAATGCGACCGAAAACGTGGCCGCGACCGCAATTTAAATCCCTGATCAATTATGCAATTATGAAACAATAATAAGGATCTAATAATAAAATATTATGAGAACCTCTTAATTTTGAAGCTGCATTAAATGATTCTACAGCTTTTCTCAGTCTAGATAAAATCCATTTCAGAAACTAAATGTGCAGCAAGAGAACTGGGCAAAACACATTTGAATGTAAAAAGAAAACTCCTAGCATCACAGCAGTAGTAGCTGAGTAATAGATATGAAGCAAAGAATCACAGACTTCTTCCACGTCTGCCACCCTTTCTACGGGTACCGTCAGTGGGAATGGGAGTAACATTCTCTGAGGTGGACAAAAAATGTTATATGTCAGTCAGAGTGAAAGGACTTAATGGAACACATTCAGACATGAAAGGATGAAAGAAATACACCTATTCCACCAATTTTCATGCCTGAATGTCCAATCTTCAAACCCCAAAACAAACAGAAGCGAGAGAAGAGGAAAAAAAAACAAAAATGAAAAGGTTTAAGGGTGTAAAAAGTCCTCAAACTTTTAAAAAAAATGCAATTAAGCCCATACTTTATTTTTCACTCCGTTGGGTACTTGAACTTTCAAAATGCATAAAAAGGACCCTCAAAATTTTCGAACATAAAAAAAGTAATTAGGTCCCTAACCTTTTTTTTCACTCAATTGGTTATTTGAACTATCAAATGCATTAAAAAGGCCCTTTGACCAGTAACGTTAATAGTTGACTATTAAAATTAACTACCCTTAATTTTTTTCAGTTAAAGTCATCCGTGTCACAACTACAGCGTGGCATGTAGCAAAAAAATTATAAAAAATAAAAAATTAATAAAAGTTATAAAAATTATTAAATTATATTAAAAATATTAAAAATTAATTAATTTTTATACAAATCATAAAAAATTGTAAAATTTTATAAAAATCATAAAAAAAGTCATTTAACTATTAACTTTAACCGTTCACTGTTAAAGTTAATGACCCCCAGTTTTTCCATTAAAGCCATCATGCATCGCAATATAGCGTGACGTGTGACAAAAATTCATAAAAAAAAATCAATAAAATTTATAGAAAAGTTATAAAATGCTTCTTTTAGTACGATAATTTATATTTTTTTTATGAATTTTATATTTCTTTAAATTTTTTATAATTTTCTTATGACTTTATAAAATTTTATAATTTTTTACGATTTTTTTGTAATTTTAAATAAAATTTAAATATTTTTATATTTTTTACTGAAATTTAATATTTTTATAACTTTTATTAATTTTTATTTTTTATCATTTTTTGCCACATGTCACGTTGTGGTTGTGACACGTGGTAACTTTAATTGAAAAAAATTAAGGACGTTTCAAGTACCCAATTGAGTGCAAAAAAAGGCAAGGGTTTAATTGCTTTTTTCGAAAAATTTTGAGGGCCTTTTTATGCATTTTGAAAGTTCAAGTGTCTAATTGAGTGCAAAAAAAAAAAGGGCTTAATTGCTTTTTTTGAAAAAGCTTAAGGGTTTTTTTGATGCATTGTGAAAGTTCAAGTGCCCAAGTTTGTGTAAAAAAGAAAGAAAGTAGGGGCTTAATTGCTTTCTTTGAAAAAGTTTAAGAGCTTTTTACACCCTTAAGCCAAACAAAAACAAAGTATTTTGAGATAATTACAGAGAAGTCTCTAGCTTTAGTCAAAAGTAAAAAAAAAAATGTCGCGTATCATTCACTCAATGACCTAATATGCAACGCCAGCAATTTGTTAGTGGATTAATGAAATTTTTAACGACAGTGATCAATTTAGACAATTATCTTATATTAAAATGATCAAAATAGGACAAACTCTATTTTAAAGTAATCATGGGTGTAATTTACCTTTTTTTTACTACCAAACTAAACATTGTACTCTTCTTATACACAAATAAATGTTTTATATTAGTAGAGTTCTAAAATGTATTTTTATAAGAGGAAATCTAATATTATATATAAAGATATTTTTGTAATTATTCTAGTCAGGGTAAATTTTCTTTTGACCTGACTTTGAACTAATTTAGTTAAAGATTTAATATGTTTGATGTATCTGATTTTAAAATCTTTATTTAAAAAAATCTAATATTATCGGATTAAGTCGAAACCGTCAAAATTAAATTTTTTTTTTTTACCATCTAGTTACAATGCACACTTATCTTACACCCATCCAAATAAAAAAAATTTAATCCATTTTAGAAATCTTAATTTGCTTATTTTTATAATATAATTCCAAGAATTCTAACAATTTATGTGCAACTTTAGTTTGATAAGTAATTGGTGGAAATCAACGACTTTTTATATGAAAAGTGTTTATTGAACTACCGATATATACATATATATTTCAAAGTAAAGAAATGAGAAAGAAAGAGAATGAGAGGGGTAGTTCAACAATAAATCAACAAACAACAAATAGCTCATGCTGACTTAACCAAAAACCTTAACTTTTGGTATTTATAAGTTGAATTATTGGTGATTTTTATTAAATAATGACTTCCTTTTAAGTGGTTTTCTTAATGAAAAATCACCAACATAACACTTGGTGGAATAAAAAAATACAACGAGAAATAAGTTTCCCCATAATTAGAATTGGGATAATTTCATAAACGACCTTAATGCTTATTGAATTTCTCAATATTTCTTTCTAATTTGACACCTAAATTTATCTCAAAGATTATACAAATTACTCTAATCTATTAACAATGTAATTTTTTTGTGAATATCGACATGTGAAACATGAATTATAATATTTTTTGTATTTTAAATATTAAATAACTTTTTAGTTTAATTTTTTTCAAAGGGATGTAAGTATTAAAATCTCAGCATATTAGCAATACAAAGAGGACCCCTACGAACTGCAAGAGTCAGGACCTGATAGTCGAGAGACGTAACATGTTCAGCTCAACAATCATACTATCAATTAACCACAAACTAAAGGCAAATTAATCTGTCTATTGATCTAGAGAGTTATAACATCGATTCTAAAATCTCATAGTTATAATGCAATAAACTAAACCATTCATTACATAATAACCATCACAATAGTTAATTAAGTATGCAATCTTTCCAAACATCATAGTATCATAGAATACTGAAAACTCCTAATGGTAATATTTAAACGAAAGGTAAAAGCTTCACCGAGCTCCCGTTGCGCCGACCCGTTCAAGTCTGAGAACCACCTAAAATCCAATCAATAAACAAATGAGTTGTGAACTCAGTGCAGAAAGACATTCATTCAATTAAAATACATTTGAAAGATAACTCTCGAATTTCAAGATTCGGTGAAGCAACAGAAGTCGTTTCAGTTCAGATACAGAACAGACCAGATACAGAAGCGGAAACAATTTCAGTTTCATTTACAGATCAAATCAAATTCATATGCAGGAATTCCTACCCCCAACCACTACACACCATCTCTGGCCATCCCAACATACTTTTAAGGGCATTAAAGGCCCAACCAGCCCTACACACCATAGAGTGTCTATCTGACATGGTTACAGATACGCAACTTAGCTGCTAAATCGAAATGCGACAAAGTGTCAGATTCAAAATTATCCACAATATTGTGGCTTAGCCACTAATTCAGCGCAAGGTACTTCATTCTTCACAATATCCCAACCCATGCAAATGCAATGTACACATATCCACAACATGTTCAGTCATTCCAGATCATTGCATAATTAAATAGTACAGTTCAATATCAGAATACCATGTCAGTCGCAGAGCATCAGAGAGTTCTCGTACAACCAGATTCAAAACATTCATACATTGAGGAGATCAATGTCAGTGTTGGGCAACACTCATGACTTCAAAAACAAGATTCGACCCTATTTTTATGCCACACGGCCTGGACACACGTTCATGTCCTTGTCCGTGTAGCTCACATGGCTTGGACACATGCCCGTGTCCTCTACCCGTATGGTTCCAAAACGTAAACAGTGAGTTACATGGCTTGGACACATGCTCGTGTCCTTGCCCGTGTGCCTCACACAGCCTGGACATACGTCAGTGTGGTCCTATGACACAAATAGTGAGTTACACGGCCTAGACACACACCCATGTCTGTTGCCTGTATGAACCCTGCACTAACATGGCCACACACGGTCTGGACACACGCACGTGTGCCTGGCCGTGTGGTATTGATAGCCACACTTTTCGACGACCAAAACTCACAAAATTTAAGGTTTTCTACACGCACCTGAAGAGATTTTGAAATAGGGACAACACGAAGAAATCCCGAAACCTAATTTAACCATTCAACAACCAATCAAACAACTAAAACAACGAGACATCGCATACATTAACATTCAACCGAAAATGCAAAACCTCGATGCTAAACTTTCAACGATGAACCCTTACCGACAGTTCAACAACGCTAATTCAAAACAGCACACGAAGGACGACTTCCCTTGCTATTTACGCCTAAAGAAAAGGTAAACAACCAATTATCAGAGAGTTTACGCAAAGGAGTAAAAGAATTCTCAATTTAACAACGCAAACAAAAACTAATGAAACTTCGGAGAGGCATACGATTTTTCGACAGAACTTACACAGAAATCTTCTACCAATATTTCGAACAACTTCGAACATAATCGATGTAACACCCTTAACCCCTCTCTGTCACTAATTAGGGTTACGAGCATTACCGTACAATTGAAACATTTATAATTATTTTCATTCAAAAATCATAAACATAACCTAAACCATTCATACATACACATATTGTCCCTAAACCGAGCTATCGAAGCCCTATAAATACCTTAGAAACAAATTAAGACCAATTTAAAATCATTTGGAAAGCCTAGGAAAAATTAACAAAAATTGAAAATAGGGGTCACATGGCCGTGTGGCCAGGCTGTGTGCCTCACATGGCTAAGACACATGCTTGTGCCTCAGACTGTGTAACATTCGAACTAGGGACACATGGCCGTGTCTTAGCCCATATCACCACCCGTGTAACTCACTGAGGAGGGTCACACGGCCATATTACACGCCCGTGTGCCAGGCCATGTGCTAGGCCGTGTAACTAACTGACTTGCACTTTAATCATTTAACAGGTGACACACGGCCGTGACCCCAAGCCGTGTGTCTAACACAGCTGAGTCACATTCCAGTGTCTCTGTCCGTGTGGACCTAAATTGTACTTTAAACAACAAGTTTACCATTCAAGCTTACTTGGGCCTTAAGCAATTCAAATACCAATAATTTAACCTATTTAAAATATGATTAAACATACTCAAAACATGCCAAAACAATCATTCTAAGTGCCTAACCAATGTACCTTCATTGGTACCACATTTTATATCATCAAAACACATTAACAATTCATCAACCAAATCAAAGTTTAAAGTATGCCAAAATCACTCAAATTAGCCTAACATAAAGCTACTTAAGACATCAAGCTTTAAGTTTTATACACATATTGTAACACCCCTAACCCGTAGACGCCGGAACAAGGTTACAGAGCTTTACCAGACTTACAGGTTAAACAAACAAACATATAATTTCATATTACATTCAAATCAGAAAGCAATCAAATTTATTCATATAGTCCCTAATATGATCCCTCGAGGCCCAAATTAGACATTACAAACAAGTCGAAACTAAACCAAGAACTCAAAGAATTTTTCGAAAAACATGGAAATTTTTCAAAGGTGCAGGGGACACACGCCCGTGTCTTAGGCCGTGAGGGCATTCGAAATGGGGACACACGGTCGTGTCTCAGCCCGTGTCTGTACCCGCGTAACTCACTAACTTGGGCCACATGCCCGTGTGCTAGGTCGTGTGAAAACTGGAGAGTATACTGACTTCTAACAAACGAACAAGCCACACGTCCATGTGCTAGGCCGTGTGAGGCTACTGACTTGAGTTATTTAAAAGTTATAGAGGACACATGCCCATGTCTCTGCCCGTGTGGACAAAAATAGACCATTTTCCAAGCCCTCTTTCTCACCCAAATTAGTATCAATATAAACATAACAATTTGCATATGACCATGACATAAATAGCAATTCAAATTAACCAAAATCAAGCCTAAAACATGCAATATCATCAGCAACAACCATAATGCCCATAGGCACCTCAATTGACCATTTATAAACATGCCAATTATGTATCCCAAACATACCTAAATGGTTAAACACCTATATGCATCATTGTGTCAAAACTTATCATGTATGCCACTTATCAATATCAACTAATTGATACCCAAATACCAATTCACACACTATAAACATACACCAATATGATAAGGCCACTTACACATATAAGCATAACAAAATATACCCAAAATACAAGTCAAATCAAATAGCTAAAAACATAACAAAACATGTAGGCTATCATTAGCGAAAATGACCTATACATGCCATTAAAACCAAAATATATAACCCAAAAGTACCAAAATAGACGATTGATAGTGTGATGCAATCTCCGACAACTTTCAATCCGAACGAGCTTCCGAACCACTATAAAACACGAAAAAAATAAAACAGAGAACACGAAAAAAATAAAACAGAGTAAGCAATTAAGCTTAGTAAGTTCATATAACTAAAAATACAACTTACCAATCAACCATAATTTAAGTAAGTAAAATTTAGGCATAATACAACTCAATTTGGCCCAAAAGCCTAACATATAATCAATCATCAACCATGTTAGCCATGAATTCATATGTCAATATATACCACTTTCTGTATTTCACATAAAATACCTATACTAGTTCGTATTGAACTCGTATAATCCTCATAACAACACTATGCCTATTGAACCACTTGGAATAATATCGGATACGCGAGTATCTCACACACAATGTGCCAACACGTGGTCGAAACCACTACGATCTCATATCAATGCTCTCTCTCGAGCCATAACTGAGTCTGCTCACACAAGCTGTCAATCAAGACGTAGCTGTACAAGCCCAATAATGGCCGGGCCCAAGCAAACAAATATGCCCGGGTCCAAACCAATAAACAGGCCCAAAACCCAAATTAACCTAGCCCAAACATTAACCCAAAACCTAGCCCACACAAAAAAAAAATAACAGAAACCCTAGGAGCCTATTTGCTTCAGCACCGCCGCCGCTTACCCTCACACGCCGCCACGAATCTCGCACCACGACCCTCCCCAGCATGCGCGCACTCCCCATTAGCCTCCAAACCTGCGAAAAAGGAGGTATACAGCGCAGCAATAGCAACAAAAGCAACAAATATCGTTGGGGAAATATTTTTATATTTATTTATTATTATTTTCTTTCGGCAATAAAAAGGGCCGTTATCAAATCTGTAAAGGGGGGAAGATTCTGTAACTGCCATTGAAATAATACGAAAAACAGTGATTGAAAGTAAGGAGCAAGTTTCCTTTCATTTTTTCCCCATTCTTTTGCTTTAGTTTTTATTATTATTCAAAAAAAGCATAAAAAGGAGAAAGAGTAACGTACCTTGCTCTCAGATCTGCTAAAAAAGGGGTTAAAAACCCGGTCCGGCGAGCCTCCGGCCACTGGTTGCGGTGAAACCATGGCGAATGGATGGCGGCAGCTTGGGGTATGAAACCCTAGCAGACAAGGGAGTGGATTTGAGTTTTTGTTTTTTTTGGTTAACTTTAAATGATATTTTTGCAGAAAAGAGGGTTTAAATAGAGACACCGAAACGGTGTCGTTTTTACTAAAGCAGACCCGCGCGGTGACCCAACCCGAAGGGAAGGATCCGCTCGTTCTTGCTTTTGATGGTACAATTGCGCATTTAGTCCCCATTTTTTGCGTTGCGTTTCGATTAAATCCTTTTGTCTCTTTTTAAATTGAGTCGCATATTTTTATTTTCTTTTTCAATTTAGCCCATTGCTACACACCGTTTAGAGGGAAATAGATTATTTCCATTTTAGGCCCCTCACATAATGCGTGCATCGCAATTCGGTCCCCCGTTTCGTTTTAATTACATTTCTTCTTTGCAATTCAATTGTGTTTGTGTTTTAGAAAAAGAAAATTGATGCTTACTGTCATTATTCTCATTATTGTTTATTACTATTTGTATTATTTTATTATTTTTATATTTATATGCATGCGACGTCTTTATATAATATGTATATATTGTCTTATATTACTTATGCATATATCATACACAGGTTTTATTTTATTTTCTAACTTTTATATACATATATAAATATCTTCATATTTTAGTTTTTTTCCCTTTTGTAAATATGAATACATATTTTATAGATATATATATTATTCTTCATAATTTTTTCCGTACATACAGATTCTAAAATATACATTCATTTCCTATAGTATATACATTCTTTTAAATATTTTTTTTACTATTCTATTCCATTTTTTTATATATATACATACTGTACATAGATATAAGTATTTTAATATACGTATGCATATTTGCATGTTTTACCAATTCATATATACTTATACATTTTTTGTTTTTTGTAAATATATACACATATGCATATCTTTATACTTTTATTTTATTTTTACGATTTTCATACTCATACATACATGCATTTTTTTCCATCTTTTTATATGTATCATTGTATATGTGCATTAAATATATGCGTACACATGTTTGGAAATTTACTGGTACATTGTATTTGTATATATATTTGTAAATATTTATTCGTATATGCTATAAATTAAAGTATCTGTATCATATTGTACATTAACTTTTTAACATACCCTTTTAAAAATATATTTTGGTTTTAACCATTCATCAAATTTATTTTCTTGATTTAAAGGGTTTTTTTTGAATAAAAGCATTATTTGAAGTTTGGGATTTTCGAGGGAAATTGAGCCCTAACGTATTGGGTTCTGATTTTCTTTGTCAATCTTAAATGACCGAGAATATTCTTTATTCAAAATGCATGAGCATAAAAGTCATTTTTGGGAACTTAACTTGTTGTGCCCTAACGTATTGGGTGTGGCCTGTTACTTTCTCGAAATGAAGATTTTCGCATAAAATAAAAGTGATATTCAAAGTTCGGGGATTATGTGGAATTGTACCCTAACGTATTGGGACTCGATTTCTTTACATGACTTGAAAAATTGATTATCCTTTTTAAATTTCATCATTTGAGTTGATTTTAAAATCTTTTTTAACCTTTGACACTAAGACATTAAATGATCAATTTGGTACCGATTTTGGGCGTTACGAGGGTGCTAACCCTGCCTCGTGTGTAACTGACTCCCGAACTCGTTTTCTCAAAATTCGTAGGCCAAAATATTTTTTTTAAGGTGAGCCGATCACACCCTAATAAAGGATCGGTGGCGACTCCAGTTTTATTTTTAAAGTCGATAACCAAATTTTTGTTTTCAAAAAAACGGTTCCGACAGCTTGGCGACTCCACTGGGGAAATTTGAGAGTCGAGCCATGAATTGATTATGTTTTGTCTTTTTGTCGAAAGTCAAAAAGTTTTTTTTTTAAATCATGATTTCCTTTTGCATTTATTGATTTTCATCATTTGCATGATTGAATCAAGTTGGT
Organism: Gossypium hirsutum; assembly: GCF_007990345.1. Lineage (NCBI taxonomy): Eukaryota > Viridiplantae > Streptophyta > Magnoliopsida > Malvales > Malvaceae > Gossypium > Gossypium hirsutum. The sequence goes on from NC_053442.1 coordinate 60,696,774, forward strand.
TGATCTGTATTTGCATTTTGCATTGCATGGTCAGTTTTTACCCTTAAGTGGGAGCGAGAAACTAGTCCTTCGTAAGGTTTTCACCTCTGTGCAGGGTAGTGGACCGCTTCCGGGATACATCCGTACCTATGTTTTCGAGAGATTTTCATCTTCGTGCAGCCATAGGGAAATGTGTCCCCCTGAACTGAACTTGATCTATATAAGCCTATAATGGGTGAATATCGAGGAATCTGCTGGTTCGGGTACCCCTGCCCTAGAAGCCGAACCGCATATAGTGAACCTTAGGAACATACCCTAGGTAGAATTACTCTAAACCTTAGTAGATACCTGACTAGGAATTTTTATTATTTCTTAATTATATTGGATTTAATGTTTACACCCGATACTAACCCATTTCGTTTTGTTTTTGTTATGATTGCATTGCATTTGCATTTTAGAAAAGAGATGTTGATTCAAGTTTGATTACTAACTTAGAAAGCCTATCATAAGAAAACGGGTTTCTTGATAAAATGGAAAATAGTACGGCAGCCTGAATATATTCCGAGAAATACAAGAAGGGCGATGGAAGAATTCATGACTTTACTTCGGGGCCCGAGGATTCAAGATGATTGTCTAAGAGCTTTCAACGTTCCAAATTTCTAAAAGAAGCTAATGAGCATGGCGAGGATAGGCAGACAATGGATTGCGACCAAAATCAAGCAGAAGGAGCTAGCAGTGACATCCTTTGGAAGTTCGTGAGGTTTATCTTAACATCCGGATAAAGAAAGAGAAGATGTCTTTGCTTGGAGTATGAGGGCAAAGTCGTATATATATCCGCTTTATGTAAAGAAATTTGTCCTCTAGTAAAGCTTTCTAAATGGAATTGAATCGGAATCAATGTCTCTTTATGCATTCATTTCATGCATTCGCATTTCATTACATCATATGCATTAAACACCTCTAAATGATTCTAATTGATTAAAATCATTCCTCAGTTAACCTGGAAACCAACCAACCAGCCAAACACCGTTACGGCACTCGAGCAAAGATTAAGGACATGGATCGGAGATTGGAAAAACTCGAACAGTGTCAGAAGGAGATGCAAGACCGACTTCAGCTACAGGTGCAGGAGCGGTTAGATAAGATGAAACAAGAGATGTCTGAGAAGATGCGAGAATCCCAAGAAGATATAGTGGCAAAGTTAACCCAACTGATAACTAGGGGAAGTGATAAAGGAAAGGGCCCCATGGCAAATGTCGATGAGGGAAATGATGATGAACCTCTCTATCCTCTAGGTTTCACCCCTCCACATGTGCGAACTCAAGCTGAATACCCGCGCAAATCAACTGTCACCATCATGCCTCAGTAGTTTCGGTCTGGTATTTCAAACTTCCAAACTGGGCCGAGTTCTAATCTTGAAAATAATCCTGTTAACTCTGTCATTCCTGACTTTGATGAAGTGGTTGAGAAGGAAAAAATGAAGGAGTTACCGAAACAGTTAGAGGAAAGGTGTAGGTGGCTCGAGGAGAAGTTCAAGGCGATGGAGGTCACTGAGGGTTATCGAGGCGTTGACGTAAAAGAGCTGAGTTTAGATCCAGATTTGGTACTCCCTCACAAGTTCAAGATGCCAGAATTTGAGAAGTACAATGGGACGACTTGCCCAGAGGCTCATATCACCATGTTCTGCAGGCGAATGGCTGGATACGTTAACAATGACCAGCTATTAATACACTGTTTCCAAGATAGCCTAGCAGGGGCAGCATCTAAGTGGTACAATCAGCTGAGCCGTACCACGATTGGTTCATGGAGGGACTTGGCACAAGCATTCATGAAACAGTATAGTCATGTAGCAGACATGGCTCCTGATAGAATCACCCTTCAAAATATGGAGAAGAAGCCGAGCGAAAGCTTTAGGCAATATGCACAAAGATGGACGGAAGTCGCGATCCAAGTTCAGCCACCGCTCTTGGAGAAAGAAATGACCATGCTGTTTATTAACACACTGAAGGCACCGTTCATTATGCATATGTTAGGGAGTGCTACAAAAAGCTTTCCTGATATAGTTATGAATGGAGAGATGATCGAGAATGCCATAAGAAATGGGAAGATTGAGGCTGGAGAGAGTAACAAGAGATCAGTCTCAAGGAGAAGAGAAAATGAGGTGAACAACACAAGTTACTCTAAATCAGTTACTGTAAGTTATCCAGGAAAGGGTTTGCTAGTCAACAAAGTTCATTGAGACAGGAATCTGGAGTGAAACCAGATACTGAGAAGCTCCAGTTCACACCAATTCCGATGTCGTATAAGGAGCTGTACCAAAGCTTATTCGATGCATACGTTGTTTCTCCTTCCTACTTAAAACCCCCACAACCTCCGTATCCTAAGTGGTATGATACGAACGCACAATGTGACTACCATGCGGGAATTACAGGGTACTCAATCGAGAATTGCATTACCTTCAAAAAGCTAGTCGAAAAACTCATCAACATGGGTGTCGTCAAGCTTGATGACTCATCTAGTGCAAAAAATCCGCTTCCTAATCAGGATTGACGATAGGGTGGATGCAATATATGAGGAGGTGTTGGGAGGTGTTCACATCAGTGACCTATACAAGAAACAACTAAAGAAGGGACCTTGTCAGATATTCGCCCTTGTAAACCTGGGAGAGTTCTAAATAATTGGACTACAGAAGAAACCCTGTAGTATTTAGAGCTTGTTAGAGTAATGTTCAGAACATACTTGTTGCTTTCATCCTAGAAGCAATAAGAATTTCTTTGTGAAATAGGCTCACGTCTAAATATTATTATTTTAATGAATACATTATTGCAATTATCTTTGAGCAAATGTTTTTTCAGTCTTTACGTTTTCTTCATTCTTTTGGATTTTTTCTGCCAAACCATTCATTCGTTCATTCATATTATTCATACATTCTTTTGTATATTCTTTGGTACCCACTATGGGTCCCCAAATATCAATGACATGAGTGACGCTGCTACAGACTCAGAATCTCCTTTTGAGTGATACATGTGTTTAGAGGGATCTCACAACTTTGAAGATGACATGGATTGTAGCTTATTTCTGGACTTATTAAAGATGGTAGAGCAGGAAGGAAATTTTACCTCACAAGGAGACAATAGAGACTGTGACCTTGAGGGAACATGCATGACCAAAAAAAGTAAAGCAAGACATTGTTGAGTTACTCCAAGCATTCAAAGATGCCTTCGGATGGTCATACCAGGATGTGCCCGGTTTAAGCGCTGTCATCTGAACAACAGCACGATACCAGAAATTTGCAGTATGTTCAAGGTGAATGAAAACTCTACCAGGGCAATGCCACTCTTTCTAGTTTATCACGATTTTTTTCATTGAAGTTGAAATTCTTTCTCTTCGAGTTTTGGTTGAGCTGAAGTAGGATGAAGATCCAATCCCGATACGATTAGTTGAACCTAATTGAAGAAAAATGCTAGAAACTATTCATCATGGTTAGATGTACCAAGAAATGAATGATGTGAGCCTATAGCAAAAGGTTTGTCCCAGAGAATTCCACGATGGCGACCTAATGCTCAAGAAGATCCTCACTCTACAAAAAAATATAACAGAGGCCAAATTGGGAAGAACCTTATGTTATAGAGAAGGTCTTTTCCAAAGGAGCTTTGATTTTGAGCGAGATGGATGATAAACCTGCAAAGTCCTGTAAACTCAGGTTCAGTCAGGAAATACTCCGTTTAAAGAAAGAGATGACCAAGGTAAAAACCTGCAAAGGGCAGTTTGAATCCCCCCCCCAAAAAAAGAGAAAAAAAAGAAGTGATGTGAAAAAATGAAAAGATGAAGATGAAAAATGAAAAAGTAAAAATGGAGAGGCTAAGGTGAAAACTCGCAAAGGGCGCCTTAGACCAAAGGGGATTTGAGTTGAAAACCCGAAAAGGGCGACTCAAATATTGATCAGAATGGGGCATGAGGTAATCAAAGCAGCTCAAATGTTGATCAAAATGGCGCTTAAAATCTTCAGAGTAGCTCAAGTACTGATCAGAATGGGGGCATGCAGTGGTCTTGCTATACCTGAATCAACAAGAAAGGGTAGGCGACATCTTAGGGCATCGACAAAGTACTCCTAAACACATGTTAAACTCAGAATGGTCGTCAGAAAGTCTATACAGTAAAGTTCAAGATGCAATATCTGGGGCACCTAATCCTTATACTATTTTTGTTATTCTTGGAACACTTTATTCATTTCCTTTAAAAATCCCCAGTGGAGTCACCAAGCTGTCGGAACCGTTTTCTTTGAAAACAAAAATTTGGTTGTCGACTTTAAAAATAAAACTGGAGTCGCCACCGATTCTTTACTAGGGTGTGGTCGGCTCACCTTAAAAAAATTATTTTGGCCTACGAATTTTGAGAAAACAAGTTCGGGAGTCAGTTACGCACGAGGAAGGGTTAGCACCCTCGTAACGCCCAAAATCGGTACCAAATTGATCATTTAATGTCTTAGTGTCGAAGGTTAAAAAAGATTTTAAAATCAACTCAAATGATGAAATTTAAAAAGGATAATCAATTGTTCAAGTCATGTAAAGAAATCGAGTCCCAATACGTTAGGGTACAATTCCTCATAATCCCCGAACTTTGAATATCACTTTTATTTTATGCGAAAATCTTCATTTCGAGAAAGTAACAGGCCACACCCAATACGTTAGGGCACAACAAGTTAAGTTCCCAAAAATGACTTTTATGCTCATGCATTTTGAATAAAGAATATTCTCGGTCATTTAAGATTGACAAAGGAAATCAGAACCCAATACGTTAGGGATCAATTTCCCTCGAAAATCCCAAACTTCAAATAATGCTTTTATTCAAAAAAAACCTTTAAATCAAGAAAATAAATTTGATGAATGTTTAAAACCAAAATATATTTTTAAAAGGGTATGTTAAAAAGTTAATGTACAATATGATACAGATACTTTAATTTACAGCATATACGAATAAATATTTACAAATATATATATACAAATACAATGTACCAGTAAATTTGCAAACATGTGTACGCATATATTTAATGCACATATATAATGATACATATAAAAAGATGGAAAAAAAATGCATGTATGTATGAGTATGAAAATCGTAAAAATAAAATAAAAGTATAAAGATATGCATATGTGTATATATTTACAAAAAACAAAAAATGTATAAGTATATATGAATTGGTAAAACATGCAAATATGTATACGTATATTAAAATACTTATATCTATGTACAGTATGTATATATATATAAAAATGGAATAGAATAGTAAAAAAAATATTTAAAAGAATGTATATACTATAGGAAATGAATACGATTAGTTGAACCTAATTGAAGGAAAATGCTAGAAACTATTCATCATGCTTAGATGTACCAAGAAATGAATGATGTGAGCCTATAGCAAAAGGTTTGTCCCAGAGAATTCCACGATGGCGACCTAATGCTCAAGAAGATCCTCACTCTACAAAAAATATAACAAAGGCCAAATTGGGAAGAACCTTATGTTATAGAGAAGGTCTTTTCCAAAGGAGCTTTGATTTTGAGCGAGATGGATGATAAACCTGCAAAGTCCTGTAAACTCAGGTTCAGTCAGGAAATACTCCGCTTAAAGAAGGAGATGACCAAGGTAAAAACCCGCAAAGGGCAGTTTGAATCCCCCCCCCAAAAAAAGAGAAAAAAAAGAAGTGGTGTGAAAAAATGAAAAGATGAAGATGAAAAATGAAAAAGTAAAAATGGAGAGGCTAAGGTGAAAACTCGCAAAGGGTGCCTTAGACCAAAGGGGATTTAAGTTGAAAACCCGAAAAGGGCGACTCAAATATTGATCAGAATGGGGCATGAGGTAATCAAAGCAGCTCAAATGTTGATCAAAATGGCGCTTAAAATCTTCAGAGTAGCTCAAGTACTGATCAGAATGGGGGCATGCAGTGGTCTTGCTATACCTGAATCAACAAGAAAGGGTAGGTGACATCTTGGGGCATCGACAAAGTACTCCTAAACACATGTTAAACTCAGAATGGTCGTCAGAAAGTCTGTACAATAAAGTTCAAGTTGCAATATCTGGGGCACCTAATCCTTATACTATTTTTGTTATTCTTAGAACACTTTATTCATTTCCAAGATATGCATTCCTAAATCAATGTCTTTGTTATCCATCTTTATTATCCCTGATAATTTATTCATTTCGAGTTATGCTCAGAACCAATTCAATTTTATCCATCATTTTGTTCTCTTTGCAAGTGTGTTGCATGAGAGTAATGATTAATAGACTAATAAAACTTTCACAATGGAAGTTTTGCATATTACTCTAGAAGTTTCTAAAATAATATAGGAACCTTAAACAGGACTATTGTTTAGAACGCACCAAGTTCAAAGGTTGGAAATCTAATAAGGAAAAGTTTAAATTAAGACTATCCCTTGGAATTTTGGTGTCTAAAACGTCGATTAAACAAAATGGTAATATGTCGTGTTGGTGACAAGGCTTAGATGAACAAGCAAGAAATGATCACCGAATAATAAGAAGAAGTTGTTCTTGGAGAAGAAAATTCTTCATTTGTGCATGAGCATTTGGTACAACACCCTGGGAATGGTGTAAGAGACCAAAGAGTTTCACATCCTGTATCCTTGAATTGTGATAACAGAGGATTGAGAAAAGGCCAAATCTTTTTACTCTTGGGTTACAACGGGAGAAAGATGGTACAAATTTTGTGCCTCAATAGATCAAACTTGGAGGTTTACAGTGGGGGCAATCTGGTCAAGTGTTTCTTGAGAGACGCCAGTCGAGCATAAAGGCGCTATAGTACATTAAGCGATAAGACCTTAATAAACTTGGAGTAATGATAACTCAAGCGTTAAAATATCATTTTAATGACATTCTACATTCATTCAAATGTCATTCATACATGCCTAGTTAGGAGCATTTGATTCATTTTGATCATGCCATCCTAATCATTAGACATAATTAGGTTCATTATACAGGTCATGTTTCCCAGAGAACAGATCAGTGATGATAACAGATTTTGCCTTCCTGCATCGACAGTGAAGCAGATCGAAGACACCAACCTCGCCTCCCTCGGAGACAGTGGAACAGGTTGAATATAGCAGATATTGCCTTCCTGCTTAGACAGCAGAGCAGATCAAAGATGGCAAATTTTACCTTTCTGTGGTTACAGTGGAGAACATTGAAGCCAGTAATTCTACTTCCCTAGGCAGCAGTGGAATAGATTGAAGATTTTGGATCTTGTCTCCCTAAGCAGTAGTGGAGCAGATCAAAGATGGCAAATTTTACCTCCCTGAGGTTCCAGTGGAGTACATTGAAGCCAATAATTCTACTTCCCTGGGCAGCAGTGGAATAGATTGAAGATTTTGGATCTTGTCTCCCTAAGAAGTAGTGGAGCAGATCAAAGATGGCAGATTTTACCTCCTTGAGGTTGCAGTGGAGTACATTGAAGCCAGTAATTCTACTTCCCTGGGCAGCAGTGGAATAAATTGAAGATATCAGATCTTGCCTCCCTAAGCAGTAGTGGAGCAGATCAAAGATGGCAGATTTTACCTCCCTGTGGTTACAGTGGAGTACATTGAAGCCAATAATTCTACTTCCCTGGGTAGCAGTGGAATAGATTGAAGATTTTGGATCTTGTCTCCCTAAGCAGTAGTCGAGCAGATCAAATATGGCAGATTTTACCTCCCTGAGGTTGTAGTGGAGTACATTGAAGCCAATAATTCTACTTCCCTGGGCAGCAGCGGAATAGATTGAAGATTTTGGATCTTTTCTCCCTAAGTAGTAGTGGAGCAGATCAAAGATGACAGATTTTACCTCCCTGAGGTTGCAGTGGAGTACATTGAAGCCAGTAATTCTACTTCCCTGGGCAGCAGTGGAATAGATTGAAGATTTTGGATCTTGTCTCTCTAAGCAGTAGTGGAGCAGATCAAAGATGGCAAATTTTACCTCCCTGAGGTTGCAATGGAGTACATTGAAGCCAGTAATTCTACTTCCCTGGGCAGCAGTGAAATAGATTGAAGATTTCAGATCTTGCCTCCCTAAGCAGTAGTGGAGCAGATCAAAGATGGCAGATTTTACCTCCCTGAGGTTGCAGTGGAGTACATTGAAGCCAATAATTCTACTTCCCTGGGCAGCAGTGGAACAGATTGAAGATTTTGGATCTTGTCTCCCTAAGCAGTAGTGGAGTAGATCAAAGATAGTAGATTTTACCTCCCTGAGGTTGCAGTGGAGTACATTGAAGCCAGTAATTCTACTTCCCTCGGCAGCAGAGGAATAGATTGAAGATTTCAGATCTTGTCTCCCTAAGCAGTAGTGGAGCAGATCAAAGATGGCGGGTTTTACCTCCCTGTGTTTACAGTGGAGTACATTGAAGCCAGTTACCCTATTTCCCTGATATTACAGTGGGTTGGATTAAAATGATGGATCTTATCTCTCTGAAGTTGTAGTAGAGCAGATCGCATCAGACTTATCCCTAAAGTTGCAGTAGAATAAGTTGAAGCTACAAGCCTTATCTCCCTGAAGTTGCAGTGGAGCAGACTAAAGATAGCAAATTTTGTTCTTTGGAGAAGCTACAAGGTACAAATCATATCTCTCTGACGGTGCAGTAGGAGTGGATTGAAGCACTAGTTCCTATACCTCTGAAGATGCAGTAGGTTGGAATGATGCTACTTGAGGAAGAAAAGCACTGAAGAAGGTGAGGCTCAGTAAGACCGGGCACAATTGGGCTTTTAGTCTTTGCTCTATTCCCATTACACGACAATGAGCAAAGAGGGGCAGCTGTACAAGCCGAATAATGCCCGAGCCCAAGCATACAAATATGCTCGGGCCCAAACCAATAAACAGGCCCAAAACCTAAATTAACCTAGCCCAAATATTAACCCAAAACCTAGCCCACACAAAAACAAAATAACAGAAACCCTAGGAGCCTATTTGCTTCAGCACTGCCGCCGCTCACCCTCACATGCCGCCACGAATCTCGCACCACGACCCTCCCCAGCATGCGCGCACTCCCTATTAGCGTCCAAACCTCCAAAAAAGGAGGTATACAGCGCAACAATAGAAACAAAAGCAACAAATATCGTTGGGGAAATATTTTTATATTAATTTATTATTATTTTCTTTCAGCTATAAAAAAGGCCGTTATCAAATCTGTAAAGGGGGGAAGATTCTGTAACTGCCATTGAAATAATACGAAAAACAGTGATTGAAAGTAAGGAGAAAGTTTCCTTTCATTTTTTCCTATTCTTTTGCTTTAGTTTTTATTATTATTCAAAAAAAGCATAAAAAGGAGAAAGAGTAACGTACCTTGCTCTCAGATCTGCTAAAAAAGGGGTTAAAAACCCGGTTTGGCAAGCCTCCGGCCACTGGTTGCGGCGAAACCGTGGCGAATGGATGGCGGCGGCTTGGGGTATGAAACCCTAGCAGACAAGGGAGTGGATTTGAGTTTTTGTTTTTTTTGGTTAACTTTAAATGATATTTTTGCAGAAAAGAGGGTTTAAATAGACACACCAAAACGGTGTCGTTTTTACTAAAACAGACCCGCGCGGTGACCCGACCCGACCCGAAGGGAAGGATCCGCGCGTTCTTGCTTTTTATGGTACAATTGCGCATTTAGTCCCCATTTTTTGCGTTGCGTTTCGATTAAATCCTTTTGTCTCTTTTTAAATTGAGTCGCATATTTTTATTTTGTTTTTCAATTTAGCCCATTGCTACGCACCGTTTAGAGGGAAATCAAATATTTCCATTTTAAGCCCCTCACGTAATGCGTGAATCGCAATTCGGTCCCCCGTTTCGTTTTAATTACATTTCTTCTTTGCAATTCAATTGTGTTTGTGTTTTAGAAAAAGAAAATTGATGCTTACTGTCATTATTCTCATTATTGTTTATTACTATTTGTATTATTTTATTATTTTTATATTTATATGCATGCGACGTCTTTATATAATATGTATATATTGTCTTATATTACTTATGCATATATCATACACAGGTTTTATTTTATTTTCTAACTTTTATATACATATATAAATATTTTCATATTTTAGTTTTTTTCCCTTTTGTAAATATGAATATATATTTTATAGATATATATATTATTCTTCATAATTTTTTTCCGTACATACATATTCTAAAATATACATTCATTTCCTATAGTATATACATTCTTTTAAATATTTTTTTTACTATTCTATTCCATTTTTTTATATATATATACATACTGTATATAGATATAAGTATTTTAATATACGTATGCATATTTGCATGTTTTACCAATTCATATATACTTATACATTTTTTGTTTTTTGTAAATATATACACATATGCATATCTTTATACTTTTATTTTATTTTTACGATTTTCATACTCATACATACATGCATTTTTTTCCATCTTTTTATATGTATCATTGTATATGTGCATTAAATATATGCGTACACATGTTTGGAAATTTACTGGTACATTGTATTTGTATATATATATTTGTAAATATTTATTCGTATATGCTGTAAATTAAAGTATCTGTATCATATTGTACATTAACTTTTTAACATACCATTTTAAAAATATATTTTGGTTTTAACCATTCATCAAATTTATTTTCTTGATTTAAAGGTTTTTTTTTGAATAAAAGCATTATTTGAAGTTTGGGATTTTCGAGGGAAATTGAGCCCTAACGTATTGAGTTCTGATTTTCTTTGTCAATCTTAAATGACCGAGAATATTCTTTATTCAAAATGCATGAGCATAAAAGTCATTTTTGGGAACTTAACTTGTTGTGCCCTAACGTATTGGGTGTGGCCTGTTACTTTCTCGAAATGAAGATTTTCGCATAAAATAAAAGTGATATTCAAAGTTCGGGGATTATGAGGAATTGTACCCTAACATATTGGGACTCGATTTCTTTACATGACTTGAACAATTGATTATCCTTTTTAAATTTCATCATTTGAGTTGATTTTAAAATCTTTTTTAACCTTCGACACTAAGACATTAAATGATCAATTTGGTACCGATTTTGGGCGTTACGAGGGTGCTAACCCTTCCTCGTGCGTAACTGACTCCCAAACTCGTTTTCTCAAAATTCGTAGGCCAAAATAAATTTTTTTAAGGTGAGCCGATCACACCCTAATAAAGGATCGGTGGCGACTCCAGTTTTATTTTTAAAGTCGACAACCAAATTTTTGTTTTCAAAAAAACGGTTCCGACAGTAGCTACACGGTGTTCTTCACATAAGCTGTAAAGTAACCGCAACACATGCTAGAAACTTAGCCACCGGTAGGACGTACGAGACCAGCACCTAAAACATAGTAACCCCTAATGACATGTCATTTGTATCCTATCTATTCCTAAGGTTCAACTGGGATCCATAAGTCGCCGAAACCTCGTCGAATATTTCCGTGGAGTCGTATCATCAAGAATACAATAATAAAGCATTTAAATCAAATATAATTTAATGTTTATTAAACATACGAACTTACCTCGAATTCGTAGGAGAAAATCGATCGATTACTCCAACACTTTATCTTTTCTCCGATCTAATTCTGTACGTTGCTTTTCTTGATCTATATAATCAAATTTAACTACTTTAAACCTCATTCTATTCAATTCAATCCAAAAATCATGTTTTGGAAAATTTATCATTTTGACCCTATACTTTTAACTTCTTTACAATTTAGTCGCTAGGCTCGTAAAATGAAATTCATGCAATTTCATCCACACCTAAGCCTAGCTGAATTCTATACATGCTTATAGCAGCCAATAAATTTCACAATTTCACATATTGACCATACAATTTAACACATTTCTCAATTTAACCCCTAATTGACAATTTCATCAAAAATCACTTAACAAAAGTTATTTAACTAACAATAAGGATTCATTTTCTTCCATTAAAATTCACAAACAACTAAAATACACTCATGGTAAAACCCTATACATTCAACCATTTTGCAAATTAGTCCCCAAGATAGCTAGATTAAGCTACAATGATCCTTAAAACATAAAAATCATTAAAAGCGGGACAAAATTTCACTTACATGCAAGGGATTTATTTTTCTAAAATTTTAAGCTTCCTTGGCTCTTTCTTGCTGAAATTTTCGGTTGAAAAATGAAACAAGAAGATGACCATTTTGTTTTATTTTATCTAATTTAACTTTTATTACTAAATTACAAAATTTCCCTTACCTAACTTTAAAATTTTCATAATTGCCAAGCCATGCACATCCACTAACTCAATTAATGGTATAATTACCATATAAGGACCTCCACTTTAAATTTCTATAGCTATTTAATACATTTAGCTAATAGAACACAACTTTCGCACTTTACGGGATTTAGTCCTTTTCATCAAATTGAACATGTAAAAGTTAAAATTTCTAAACGAAATTTTTATACTATAATACTATCATGTTGTAGATCACAAAAATAATATTAAAATAAATTTTTTGACCTCAGATTTGTGGTTGCGAAACCACTGTTCTGATTTCACTGAAAACGGGTCGTTACACATATCAAGCCTTTGGTCAAAACATATACTAACATTTAGCTTCAAACATAAACATATACTTATAACTCAATTTACATCACATTTATAAAACAACTAACAACCAAAGATATCCTAGGTACATGCCATTACAAAATTAAACATCACTACTTTTGAGATCGGGATTGTTGTTAGATGTTGAGTCAGTGATAACAAGAGAATACCTAACTTGCACACGGAAAACAAAATCGCACGTTGAGTAAAACTTAGTGATATTTCTATAATCCGAAAATTTTAAGACATGATATGATACATGAATGCTCAAATTGAATTATACTATCATACTACTATCTAAACATAGAATTACAAGATATCACCATTTCAATTTCATGCATTTTATCTCATTATTTCATGCTATACTCAATTTTCACAAGTATTCACATTTAGTTGGTTTGAACATAGATCTCAATTCACATCACTTGCTATATAAATAGCGTTGCATAGATCAATCAACAATTTACTTATATTAAGGTACAAGCTAATCCACATTAAGCAAACTTCACTTATTTGAATAACCACAAGTATATCTAAAGCATTTGAATTTATTTCACAACTTTAATAATCTAACTCAAGAATATATCATATCTTCTAATGAATAATTGTTTATACATAAGTAAATATAATCTTCTTTAGTAATACTTATAACCATTCTTCTTAGATGATTCATAAAACATTACTGTATAGTCTAGTTAATACACGACACCCGGTGCCTAGCGGATAATTCGCGAAAGAGTTTGCGCCCAGCGCTAGTCGGATAAACCGTCAAATGTGTGCCTATCACTAGTCAGATAAATTGACGGAAGTTGCGCCCAGTGCTAGTCGGATAAATCGACGAATAATTAGTGGGCCCAGCTCTAGTTGGGTAAACCAACGATATTTGCGCCCAGCACTAGTCGGATAAATCGACAAATGTGTGCCCAGCATTAATTAGATAAACTAGCGAAAGTTGCACCCATAATCGATGATATCAATTACTTATTTGCAAGTCCATAATTTTTTCTTTTCATAACTCAATATCACATTACATAATTTAATAACACTTCCTCTCCAATTATCTACTAATCATACATTAATTTATTCCACAATGCCACATTCCATAAACCTCCATTCAATTGAATTAACAAATACATTAAGGATATAATAAGACATCAAGAAGTTACTAAGTTAATTAAAACAATTTATAAAGTTCGAGTTCAAGGACTACTAACTTACCTAAAATCGAAAACAATTATTACGCGATTTACAATCGATTTACTAGTTTCATGATCAAAACATAATAAATTAATTTATTAACTAATTCAAACACCATATCAAGTTCAAATTCAAACCATTCTACCATTTAATTACATATTTACTTATTTGCACTCAACATTTACTCTCAATAAAATTAAATCCTCAATTTTAAATCATATTATTTAATTAAAATCAAGAAAATCCCATTTTAACCAATTTTTCCACAAGGCCCAAAATAACTCATACTTTCAATTAATTCACAATTTAATCCTTGAATTTATCATTATCATAATTTAATCCCTAAACCTTAGTATCATCAAAAATCATTTAACAATTATTCCTATTTATCTACCAAACTTAATATCTAACATAATAACACTAAGAACTCAAATTCCCTTCAACGGCAACTTCCACAAACTTCACTAAATTAAAAAAATTTCAACATGGGTAAATTAATTCAAGATCTTAAGGCTCCAAAAATACCAAATTTATGCTAAAAGGATAAAAGAATACCAACCAATTGAGCTTCTAAAATGGAGAAGAAATGGCCAAAAGTCTTCCCCCAACCTTCAATAATTCAGCATGCAAAGAAGAAAGAGAATTGCCTTTCTTTCTATTTTCCACTTTTTATTTACATCATTTACTAATTGTTACTATATAATTAATATATATAATCTATAATATCCTCATAAACATCCACTATCAAAATCTATAAAAACAATGATCTATTTATTGAACAAGTCCTTCAATCTAATCCCACTTTGAAATTTAATATTAATTACTACTTTTATCACTCACTTAATTTAGTCCTTGTACTCAAATTACACACTAATTTAACGAAATTATCTAACTGAAATTCAATTCGTTTCTAAAAAAAATAACTCTGTAAATATTTAATAAAAATATTTACGAGTTTAATTTACAAAAATAATATCCTGATACCTTAATTTTTTTGAAACCACTGACTTTAGGATCAATACACTTGTACATTATCTAACTTCCAAACAATCAAAATTATTAGACCAAACTTCAACATAATATTGTAATATCCTCGTAATATTAATAAATAATATTCATTGATCCTATCATCAGAAAATAGTATTTTGAAACCATCGTTTCTGGCTCCACAGACTTTCGGGTCGTTACAATCGAAAAGAAAAATTCAAGGAAATAAAAAAAAAAGAAAAGGAAAAATAAAATAAGGAAAAGGGAGAAGGGAGAAGGGAAGGGAAGGGAAGAACATAACATGAAACGAAAGAGGAGGAAAAAAAACATTTAAGTTATTGTCTCAACCACTATCCAGTTTTCCGACAACAAGCAAAATTTATCCTAACACATACGTTGGGACTTGAACTCGGGACTAGACAGAATACAGACAGACGCTTAACTAGTGAACCAACTGGCTCATTCTTGACATAGATTTACACAAAATTACACTTAACTATATAGCGCATGGATAAGGGTTATTTTAAAAATAACAAAACTTTTAATGATGTAGCTTGAACTCCAGACCTTAAACACAATAGCAGAACACAGAACCATAGATACTAAGATTAATTATTACTGAGTCTTACAATTAAATCCTCAAAATTTTGGGGTGTTACAAAAGGTATCAGAGCCTCTCGATTCTCAAAGCCAACAATAGGGTGACTACCAGGTTACAAAAAGAAATGAGCATGTTGCAGCAAGAATTGTCTCAGTTGCATGTGGAGATTGACTCTAATATTAACTCGTGTCTTAAAGATTTCTGTTAGACAATCAAAGGTGAGATCTGTATAGAACTTCATTTTCTATTCGAACAGTATTTTGGTCAAAACTCTTCTTCAACGGTTGTTGGAGCAAGTCTGGACAAGGGCAAGGGTATCTTGAGGAGTCCTCCATCTAGAATTCCTTCAATGGAGCATCTCACTATGTCACATCTTCCAGGTCCATAGAACATCGGGACACCAATTCATGTTACCTTTATGGACATGATTAGAAAAAATTACAGACTAGAATGTCTTCGTTTTAATGGGACAGACTTCAGGGGTTGGTGGCTAAAGTTAGACCAATTTTTTGAAGCTGGAAGAGTAAGTGAGCAAGCCAAAGCTAGAGTGGTCATACTGCATTTGGATGGTAAGGCACTAGATTGGCACCACTTCTTTGTGCAGAGGCAGGGAGGGTTACCTAAACTATCTTGGAATGTTTATGCTAAGGGGTTGAAGGAACGCTTTGGGTCTGACACATACCTGGACCCCATGTCATAATTGGTTTCACTTTAGCAATTAGGTTCTGTTGATCAATACTATGACTATGTTGTAAGTATACTAAACCAGATCCATTTACCTGACGTGTATGCTTTAAGTGTTTTCATTAGTAACTTAAAGCCTAAAGTAGGCTAGTACTTGAGGCTATTTAAACCTTAAACTCTAGTAGATGGTTACTTGTTGGCTAGACAGGTAGAGAGTATCTGGTCGGGACATTAAAAGATAAGTTTCACTACAGGGGGTGGAGTGGGTCAATTTAAGTCAATTTTGCCTGGATCTAAGTATCTGTAGACCTCTAGTAGCTCACCAACATAGGGCATACCAATAACAGTGTGTAACAAAAGACTCCTGTTAAGTATTTGTCCTAAGCTGAAATGGATGAAAGAAGGAAAAAGGGTCTTTACTTTTGGCATGCTACTAAATACACACCAAGGCATAAATGTGCTAAGTCTCAACTGTATCAGCTCTTGATAGAATCTAATCTTGAGCAAGAGGGTGAATATAAGAGTCTAACTTTAAAGGAGTTCCTAGACTGCAATGAACAAGTGAAGCCAGTAGACTAGGAACCTGAGATCAATCCACCAGTACTGTCATTACATGCCTTAAATGGTTCTCAATGGCATAACACTATGAGGATTTCAGCTCGTATCAACTAAGTAGAGGTGATTATTTTAGTGGAATCTGAAAGTATACATAACTTCCTAGATACCAAGCTGGTAATGAAGCTAAATCTACTAGTTGAGAAGGCCACTTCATTAAATGTGATGCTGGTAAATGGGGTCAGACTTTCTACTCGAGGCGTTTGTCGGTCTGTCCAATGGAAGGTACAAGGCTCCTGGTTCCTTACTAATTTTTTGGTATTGCTAGTCAAGAGTTGTGACCTTGTGTTTGAAATTCAATGGTTGTTGTCTCTTGGTTTCATTATAAGAAATTTTCCCTTTTTTAATATATAGTTCAAGTAGTTAAGGTAACATCACATCCCTAACTATGTTAGATTTTCAGATGCAGCCAAATATGCAAGCACTCTTGGTAGATTTTGAAGATGTGTTCCAAGTATCTACTGGACTACCACCTAAATGACTTCAAGACCACATGATCCCATTAGTGGATGAGAGCAAGGTTGTAAAGGTGAGGCATTACAAATATCCAATGGTCTGGAAAGTTTAAATAGAGAAATTTATCCAATAAATGAAGCAAGTTGGGGTGATTTGAGATAGCAATAGTCGTTTTGCTTCACCTGTATTCATGGTGAAAAAGAAATATGGCAGTTGGAGGTTGTGCATTGACTATAGACAGCTCAACCAACTCACTATTAGAAGTAAGTTTTCCATACCTGTTATTGAGGAGCTTCTGGATGAATTAGGCTAGGCAATCATTTTTTCATAACTGTATTTAAGATCAGGCTACCATGAAACTCTAATGTGGGACAAAGACACACACAAAACAACTTTTAGGACTCATAAAGGGCATTGTGAATTTATGGTAATGCTCTTTGGGTTAACAAATACAGCACTAAGTTTTCAATGTTTAGTAAATGTTGTTTTTAATACACTACTTATAAAATCAGTCTTGGTGTTTTTTTATGACATATTAGTGCACTCAAGGGATTGGTTAGTTCACTTGAAGCATTTAAGGGAAGTGTTGCAGTTGTTAAGAAACAACTAATTATTTTTTACAAGAAGTAAATGCAATTTTGGTACCAGCCAAGTTGAGTATTTAAGCCATATTATTTCAAATGCCACAATTTGTATAGATTCTACGAAGGTGAAAGCGGTTTTTACCTAGCCTACATCACAATTTATCAAGGATTTGAGAGGGTTTTTAGGGTTGTCAAGATATTATGGGAGGTTCATAAAGGGGTATAGAGTTTTAGCTAAGCCACTCATTGACTTACTAAAGAAAAATGCTGTCTGGCAATGGAGTGATGTGGTGCAATGGGCCTTCCAACAACTCAAGGAGGCTATTTGTCAGGCACCAGTATCGACTTTACCTGATTTTTAGAAAACTTTCTGTGTGGAGACTGATGCTAGTGGCTTGGGAGTTGGGGCAGTACTACAGCAACAAGGGAAGCCAATAGCCTTTTTCAGCAAGGCTTTGGGCATAAAACATCAGGCCCTGTCTAATTATGACAAGGAAATGCTAGTAGTTCTCCTAACAGATAAGATGTGGCATCTGCACTTGGTGGGAAGACACTTTATGAATAAGAGAGATCATCGGAGTTTGAAGTTTCTCTCAGAACAACAAGCAATCATTCCTTTTTAGCAGAAATGGGTAGCCAAGATATTGGCATATTACTATTCCATTGTTTATTGAAATGGATCTCAAAACACTGTTGTTGATGCTCTATTTAAGAGGCATTGTGAGGGTGAAAGCCAGTTTTTCAGTGTGTAGATACTAGTACCTTATCTTGGTTTGAATTATGAGGAAAAAATCATAGATGCTAGATTACAACAATTGTGTAAAGATTTATAAAACTAATCTCACTCACATTCTAACTACTCTTGGGATGAGAGTTCTTAGAAAGAAGGGAAAAATAGTCGTGGGAAACTAGTTGGAACTGAGGAAGGCCATCTTTAATCTTTTTCATAGAGAGGCAACTGGTAGCTATTCAGGAATACATACTGCTCGACAAAGAATAACATGATTTCTCTATTGGAATGGTATCTTTAAAAATGTCAAAACATGGGTGAGAGAGTGTCAAAAGTGAAAAAGTGACAATACTGCTTATCATGACTTACTACAGCTATTGGCCATTCTTAATAAGGCATGGGTTGTCATCAGCATGAATTTTGAGGATGGTGTACCCTTGTCCAAAGGCAAGACCACCATTCTAGTGATAGTGGACAGAGTGACCAAATATGGTCACTTCATTGCTTTGAAACATCCTTACACTGTTGCAATTATGGCTCATCCTTACCCTATCAATCAACCCAATGTCTCCAGCCTTGCACAATACTTGGTTGAGCGCCTTAACAATGATGTTAAAAAGAAACAAAGATAGGGAGAATCCTTAGTGGAGACCTCGCTTGATAAAGAATCAATTTTTTGGGGGAATCGTTCACTAAAATTGAAATTGGCGCAATGGAGACTAAAGCCTAAATCCAAACCTGCCAACAAATCCCAAATACTATTTTCCTCATAAGAAAATCAAGGAAGAACAAATCTATATGATTGTATGCCTTCTGAAAATTTTCCTTAAAGATCAATCCCGAGAAGACGCTTCTCTTCCTAGAGTCTAACTTCATTCGCTATAAGTGAGTAGTTAAAGATTTGATACACTTTAATAAAATCGAATTGATTTTTACCAAAAATCTCTTCCATGTGCCTGGATAATCTAGCATCCATAACCTTTGCTACTATTTTATAGATAACCCCTTGAAAACTGTTATTTTCTTCTTCAATATCCATTATTTAAATATAGCTCAAAGCACAATTTTTGATCAAGGATTTCCTTTGATACTGTAAAGCCCAAATTTAGCCCGGGCCCAATATGGCCCCAAAGCCTAAATAAAATAAACCCACTCCTTTTACAAACCTAACCTACACCTAACAGCCCAACTAAAAACCTAAAGCCTAAACAGCCCAACCCTTAAAATGTTTCAGAAACCCTAAACTCTCCTAAACCCGAGTGGTGTCACCCTAGCCTGTCCCTAGCCTCTGCCGTCGTCTGTCACCACCACCTATGCCTATCACCGGCCATCCTCGCGTTTGACACCTGCAAAACGAAGCCACACGCAACAGCAGAAAAGCCAAATAGTAAAGAGACAAAAAATAGAAACAAACGGTCTTGTAATTCGGTTATAAAAAAGCCACAGCATCTCTTTGTAATTTTTTACACACATTATTAAATCGGAAATCAGAAACTGAAATTTTAAGGTTGAGATTCACTGTTTTCTTTTCGTATTTTGTTTACCTTTATTTATTTTTTTGTGACTCATTTTAAAATAATCAGCAAGGAAAATAGAAGTGAAAAACGCACTTGAATAGGCTCTTTGACCCGCCGTCGATGGTCCGTTGCCGTCGGCAGATTCAGGCTCAGGGGAGGGCAAAAAACCTTTTCTTTCCTTCGGCTCTCCGTCCCGAAGTTCTAGCCGTTGAACGCGCTTCATAGCGCTGGTCAGACACGACTTCGCGCAGCGCCAACCACTGGATACGGAGGCGCTATGGCGGCGGCACGGTCCACTGATCGAAGAGGGTGAGGGGAGATGAGAGAAAAGAGGAGTTTAAGTTTTCTTTTTTTTTGACAGAAATGAGGGTTTTTGTAAAAAAAAATTGTGATTTTATAATGTAATAAAACAACGCCGTTTCAACAGGCCTCCCCAGGCGCCAGAACGGCATCGTTTTAGGGAGGCCGACCCGCGACCTGACCAGCTTGGGGGGAGATCCGCGTGTTTTCTGAAAGTGGGAAAATATCCATTTCAGTCCTTCCGCCTTTTCTGTTTTATTATTTTGGTTCCATTTTGTTTTTTTTTCTTCTTTTAAATTTGCCCCACAATTTTATTTGTGTGTCATTGTGGCCCTCCGATAAAATGTTGCGCAAGGTGCCTGGAACATTTGCTCTTTCGCTCCCTGATATTTTCAGTGCGTTGTGAATTAGTCCTTTATGCCTTTTTGCAATTTCTGATTATGCCCCTTTAATTTCATTTTGATTTCAATCACACCCTTGACCTTTTATCCCCAATTTTTTTATATATATTTTTTCTCTAAATTGTATTAGTATTTTTTTTGTTGTCGTTATTTAGGATTTTCTTTTATGTATTATTTACTTTTAAGCTGTTTTAGATTTATTATTATTTATTTCAAGTTTTTATATATGTTATTCATTTCGAATATATGTATACCATTTTAAATTTATATGTACTATGTAATTTAAATTGTTTATTTCAAAACTGTTTTATTTTTGTTTATTTTAAGTTTCTATACATTAAGTACTTGATATATTATTTTATTTTTTGTTTATTTTTGTTTATTTCTTATGTTAAAATATATTATATATGCTAATTATTTTAAAATTGTTTTGTACCTTTTTCAACTCTACTATTTTTTAAAAATGTTTTATTTATTATCCATTTTAAGATTTTTTTTATATATATTCCTTATTTTACGCTTTTATATGTACATATGCATTATTTATTTTAAAATTTTTCATATATAATATTTTTAAATTGTTTTGTATATAGTTGATTTTAAATTTCGTTTTTACATTATTTATTTAAAACTCATTTATTATCATTTTAAATTTGTTCTACATTTTATTTATTTTAATTTGCTCTATACTACTCATCTTGAAATTGTTATATATGTTATTTAATTTATTCGTTTTTGATTATTAATGCTAGTCTTTAAGTAATGTATGTTGTGTGCTTATTGTCATTATGTGTACTATGAATTGTTTATTCGTATTTTAATATTATTGTCATTCATCAACGTAACCATTTATTCATACATCAAATTTAACATTACATCAATTTTTACCCAAATTCGTAAAAAAAAAGAGTAAAATTTTAGAAATAAAGGCAATACTCGATACTTGGGATCTTCGAGAGGATTGAGTCCTAACGTGTTGGGTTCCAATTTTCTTCGTTGAACCTAAATAATCGAGAATGCTCTTTAATCAAAAAACATAAATAAAAAGCTCATTATCGGGAATTCAATATGTTGTGTCCTAACGCATTGGATACACGTTTTCTCGAGACAATGATTTTTCAAAAAATAATAAAGGCAATATTCCGTATTTGGAAATTCGAGAGATCGTGCCCTAACTTACTGGCTTTCGATTTTTCTCGCGTTAAACCTAAATAGTCGAATATCCTTTTAAAATTGAAATAAATGAGGTTTAAATAAAAAATAAAAGGCATGCTTACTCTCAAAAATACGAGGTGTCGTGTCCTAACTTACTGAATGTGACATTTTGTTACTTCGAGATAAGGAGACATTTTCCATTTTGATTTATTCAAGTAATTTTAAAATGACACAATATAAAGAGGGATCATATTTTTAAATTCTTTTCGAGTTTTTAATTTTCGACACCAAGATATTAAGTAATCAACTAGGTACCAATTTTGGGCGTTACGAGGGTCCTAATCCTTTCCCGTACGTAACTGACTCCCGAACCTGTTTTCTAAATTTCGTAGACCAAAATCGTTGTTTTGATAAAATCAAATCGTTTATTAAAAACAATCATTTTCTAAGGTGACCCGATCACACCTCATCAAAAAGGATTGGTGGCGACTCCCATTTTTGTTTTCATTTTCAAAATCCAAGTCGACCCCGTTTTTCCCAAAAAATGGTGTCAACAGATACTATCAATTTTTTTTTTGTGGAATTGAGGGCTTTTTGAAGACCATGTCATGAGCATGTAACCCCTCTTAAATCATCCCTACCATTAAAAGTCAAAGTATTATAAAGTAAATATATTTTGAGCATTTATGAATTGTTTTGCTTTTATGTATTATTTCACACCTATTTTTCTTCATTCACAAGCTTCATATGTTACTTTATTGAATGAGTTAAAATTTTCTAAATGGAGTGAAAAAGTCAAGTTCCATTTAGGTGTTTTAGATTTTGACTTGAAACTACTACAAGATAAACCTGCTTCTATTATTGACTCAAGCTACGAGGAAGAGATGTTGTATGTTAAACAATGAGAATGATCAAATAGATTGAGCATTATCTTTTTACTATTGACTATGCTAACAACATTAATCTACAATTCTACAAATTGAAAGCATGAATCCTTTTTAGTGCAGTTCATATTGAACTTCCTACCTTCAAATTATGAATTACTTCAAATTAACTATAACACCGTTAAAAATAAGTGAGATGTTAATGAAATTGGCTAGTAAGCTCGTTCAGGAGGAAGTAAGATTAAAGAGTCAAGGAAGTAATTCCATTAATCTTGTGGGTCAAAGAGTTGAAAAAGGACTTAAGGCAAAGCCAACAAATTCAAGAAGAAGAAAAACACGCTTGTCAATGTCTCTAATGGTGATAAAAAGGAATGGATGATAGATAAGTGTCACTTTTGTAAGAAAGTAGGACCTTATAAAAATGATTGCTAAAATCATAAAACTTGATTTGAAAATAAAGGTAATTTTTATACTTCTGTATATTTCGAATCAAACTTAATTAAAGTTCCTAATAATACTTGGGGATTTGATTTTGGTAGTACTACTCTTGTATCCAACATGATGCAAGGATTCATTTTGGCCCAAACCACAAACATAACTAAAGATTTCCTATATATGGGGAACCATATGAAGGCTGCGATAGAAGACATAGGGATTTATCATTTAGACATATTTCAAACTCTTTATATACCTTCAGTTTTTAGGAACCTTATATCTATTTCAAAATTGATGCTTCTGAGATTTAATGTTAAGCTTGGATATGGTTGTTTCAGTTTATTTAAGAATAATATTGTTCTAGGTTCTTGAAACCTTTTTGGTGATTTATATAAATTGAAACTTGATAATGTTTTTGCAGTATTCTTACTCATTGATCATTCCAATGTTGGAATTAAGCGTAGTATGTTAAATGAAAATTTTGCTTACTTATGGCATAAACGATCGGGTCATGTATCCAAAGAAAGGCTAGAAAGATCAGTAAAGAATGAAATTCTACTAAATGCAAATTTTATCGACCTTAGTGTATGTGTGTATTACATTAAAAGAAAGCGAATAGAACATATTAATAAAGATGCCACAAGAAATATTCAACTTCTAGAGATAATACACACTAATATATGTGGGCCTTTTGATGTTCTATATAATAATAGAAAAATTATTTTATCACCTTTATTGATGATTTTTCATGAACATAAATTTATGTGTATGTTTTTATGAAAAAAAAGAGACAAAAAGCTTAAAAGCTTCATGAACACAATTTATTGTGCATACTTGTATGGAATTTTCACCGTATATGTTTAGTATGAAATGATTTTGTTGTGGACAATCTTATTGTTTATATATGGGATGATTTCCTTGTTTATTTTGAATTTGTTGAATGATGAATTTTTATTTGTGAAGTTTATTGATAAGTAATTTGTATAATTGATGAATATTTTATATTTGAAATTTATTTAATCTATTTTTTAATACTTGTATATATTTTCATATACATGTATTAATAAATCCAAAATGATACATTGAAACAGACTGGTATTGGTACATGCCAGTTTCAGTAGAAACATGATGTACCCATTGCTTTAAATCTTCGATTCTAAGCATAAATCTAAAAAAAACAATCTTTTTATTCTTTTCCTGGGTGTTGTTTCATAAACAAAAAGACTAAGTGCTAAAATTTAAGTGTTAAAAAATTAAGTATTGAATTTAAATTATCAAATTTATATAATATGTTAATTAAATTAATTGCTGAATATAATTAGATTGTTGAATATATATCAATTTTATACTACGATTTACTTTATTTTACATTTTCATCCTTATTATTTAAAACATTTTACATTATTTCATAGAATTAAAGAATATTAGAATTACTATAACCGAATCGGGGGTTGTTGTTATGGTCATAAATATTAGAATTAAAAAATAAAATTTAATATATATTGGGGTTAAATAGATTAACATGATGATAATTTGATTGTTATTGTATAAAAAATATGATAATTTATTTTGATTTATGTGAAGTAATAATTTTAGTTCTTGTGAGACACTTATTTAATACGGATTCAAACCTATTAATATTATAATTTAATAGTCTTTCTCACATTTAATTTAATGGTTCACCCTTTGCTTGTTCACAAATCACTTACACAATTATTATTATATAATCATTTTATTATATAATACATACATAAATTATTATATTTATTTAATATAAAAATAAAGTGATTTTTTTTTAAATGTGTACATCTGAATCACAATCAAAGTTTATGTCTAGTTTTGTGATTTATCCCTTAATATGATATACATATATCTAAACCATACTTAAAACTCTTGACCGAGTTAGTGATTGTGTTGGTTTCACGAGTCAACTAAATATCACATTTGATATTTTAGAAATTATTCATCCATGTAAGGCTACTTTAAAAAATACAAGGAAAATGTATATTAAATTGAATTTTAAGCATGAAAATAACTAATGATGTACATTGATAAGACACCTAATCCACATACATTTATTTTTTATTTTAATTAATTTTGAATATGAATTTTACTTAATTTGGTATTTATTCGTTCATTTTCTATGTAGATATAATTATTATTTAACGTGTTTGAAAACGAGTGAATATGTGAATTACACAAAATATTTGACACAAGAATTCAATTTGATTAGGACTATTTTACTATTATTTCTATTAAAACTTTTTATAAGTTATTATTATTTTAAATAGTTATTATTATTTTAGAGGTATTTATGGACTGGGCCGAGCTCAACTAAACATTTAGGCTCGTTTGGTAGGACCAGGTCTAGCCCGAAAAATGGGCCTAAAATTTTGCCCAATTCTAACCCGGATAAAAATGTTAAAACCCGGGTCCGTCCCGTATTAATTTTTTATATAATTTTTAAATATATATAATAAATCAAAAATACTAAAAACATCAAAATAAATGTTTCCCAACAAATTTTAAAAAATATGTATACTTAAATAACACTAACATATATGTAACTTAACAAGCAAATGCCTTTAAAATAATAACAAAATTAACAATAAAATAAGTTTTATACAATATCCAAACGATAACAATAAAATAGTAGCAACATAATATTAAAATAGTAACAAAATAAGTAGAAAACAACAAGAAAATAATATTAAAGAAAATAAAAAAATAATTTTTTGTCCTTTAGTAAATTTGAGTCGAGTTAAGCCTGGGCAAAAAATATATTACCTTCGGCCTGACCTATTTTTTAAACAGACCTTAATTTTTGCCCTAACCTATTTTTCAGACCTATATTTTTACTATAGCGGCCAAATTCCTTTTAGTTTTAATTTATATATAAAAATTAGGTTTGAGAGGAGGGGGCGGCGCACAACCAACCCCTTTACCCTTTTAGGTTTTATATAGTCAGATAAAATTAGGGGAGGCGTACAGCCACCCAAAAAAATACCCATTGTTACGTTTATTTTTATTTTCTTTGAATAAAATTTCTTTTTTACATATTTCCTTTTTATTGTTCTTCAATTTTATGAAGTCATTTGATGTTGTTCAAGGTCGGTTTTTTATCCAGTTTTCGGAATTGTGGGACTCAAACTGTATGTAAAATTTTTTATTTTGGTATTTGTTATTTTTTTGATCAAGAGGATAAATATTACCCTCTCAAAAAGTCATATTGACATCAAGTATAAAAAGATTGTTGATTTGATGTTGTACGACTTACAGTTGGAAGAACTGTTACGATTGTTTGTCGTATTCGATCTATCAAGGAACACATCAATGTGTCCAATTAAGTGGTTGGTTAAATAACACTCGGATTTAAACAATTCACGTGGTTGAGACTGTTAGTTCGAGTTGTGCCCTTCTAGTTTACAAGACCATCAAAGAGCTAAATTGTGAACGCTTGTTTCGTGGATGTTCGTTCTGTAAGGATTAATTGTTGGTGTTTCTACAATTAATTTATATATGGAAGGGTTGGTAGTTTGAAACATCTTTAATCGATCACTATAACCGATTTACCGGTTGAAGGAGAAGACTTGCTATTAAGGGTTCAAAATCGGAACCAAAATCGATCCTGAATCTAGAATATTGTCACATCAGTTTATTTGATTTTAGTTTATTTTACTACAATTTGATTTCTATTTATTTCTATTATATTTAATTGGATTTAATCTCTTTTTATTTTTCCAAAGAGTTTCGCCTGTCACCCAATTTTAAATGGGGTTAATCCTACTCCTAATACTGCTATTTATTTATAATTTTAAATGGAATCGATCTTATTCCTAATAGTATATATTTATTTACTGTTTAAGCGTAGGAATATTATTTTTAAGGAATTCGATTGAGATTAAAATCTCTTAAAAAATATATATATATATATTGAAAAAAAATCCGATGAAATATTTGTGTTGGAAACACAATAAAATAATAAGACATTGTTGAAGGATATAACATTTCAATTGCTTGATCAGAAAAATAAATAACCATAAAAGGATACTTGAGCTGTATTTGACACCAAAGATCATTACAATTCACAAGACATTTACAAGTACATAAACCAAACAAGAAAGACTTAGAAGAACACACAATTCACAAATTATTTGCAAGGAATCCATATATGGACTTCAATAACCAAACAAGAAAGCCAACACTTGTAAACTGTAATGTGAAGTGTTCTGCAACCAACCAAGGTAGGAGTTCTGGGGGCAACGGATCATGAAGTTCCTTCATCTTCCCGTTGTATAAAAGAATAATTAAAACTCTGCCATGTTATACATTCCAGATGAACAATGTAGTCACACCCATTCTTTAAGCACTCAAGAGATAGATCTAGGCAAGGTTGATGACAGACATGACATGCAGAGATCTTCTTGGTGAAAGTCAGTCGGTGTGGATGGCTCCTCATTCTATAGGAACCCCCGAGCTTCATATATGAATGCCTTTTCACAACACATTCACGATGAGCTGAAGTGTTACAAATTGCACAATGGTAAAACCAATGGTTTGGATTTCTAGTTTCTTCACAAATGTCACAGTAAGTGTATTCTGAATAAAGATTATCCTCATGATAGGTGAGTATGAGAGGATGTTCATCATACTCGTGTAGAATCTTGCTGGGAAGCCTAAGGCACCTATTATGCACAGCAAATTTGCAGTCTTTGCATACATATGCTGCATGTAACTGATCTCCACATCCATTGCATTGCCCTTCATATTTGTCATAACGGTAAAGGCGGTGTTTGTGCCCTTGAAATGTGGGAGTATCAGAAATTAGAGCACATGCAAGGCATCTATAACTCTTACAAATATTGCATTTGTAGGCAAAACTAGCATTGAACCAATAGAAGCATCGTGGACACCTGAAAATGTGATTTGAAGTCAAGGTAAGGGGACTTTGGTGACGGTGAAACCAAAGTTTTTTCTTTTTAGGTGCTTCTGCACATGATTTATGGAGAAAGAATTCACATTGTGAACAACAGTAAAATAAAGTTGAGATGGATAGCATGCAACCATCACAAACCTTATGACCCTCAGAATCATTGCTTAGAACCAAGTTATGCTGATGGTTCAAATGCTTTATCTCTGAAGCTATTACAATGTCTTCTCCAAGTTTAGACACTTTGATAACAGCAAACGCCGACTTCTCCTTAAGATCCTCATCCATGTCTTCCAACTCATAGAATGAGAACCAACTATATTCTTGTGCACAATCCGCATGAACAACGTAATTGCAATCAGAACAACAATAAACCCCATGCTGTGCATTTACCTTTTCAGGGCAAGCTTCACATATCAATGTTTTCATCTCATATTGCCCAAGGATGAAGGTGTGGGAAAGCGGATGACGATGTCGTGGAAATTTGATAATGGGTGGTAATGAAATGCAATTTCCATGGATTGTAAGACTGCATTTATAACAAGTATAAGAAGCACAATTCCCCGTTGTACCACATGCATCACAAATGAATGGGAGTTGCTTCCAGAACAGGGTGAATGGGTGCTCATGGATTTCACCTTTAATAATAGGTGGTGGGGATGCACAATCAACATGAAGCTTAAACTTGCATATGGAACAACAATAAACAAGCCCTTCATCTTGGGTATTTTGACAGATTTGGCAAGGAAGGGATTCTGGATCGAATTTTAGAAAGAGAGGATGGTTACGGTGGCAAAGGTGGTTAATTTTAGTTGGTAGCTCAGCACATGTTATATGAAGGGCAACCTCACAAGGCGAACAACGATAAACAAATCCCTTGAGTTGGGTTTTTTTACACATTTGACAAGGGAGAGGCTTACTATTGAACTGTAAAATTAGAGAGTGCTGGCTATGGAGAAAATGGTTGATTTCAGTAGGTAAATCAACACATTTCTTGTGTAGGAAAATTCCATGGCCAAGATCAAGGTATGCAAAATCTAACAATCGCTGCCAACATGCAAAACACTTGGCACCCTTCAATTCTTCCGAAAAATTTTCAATAGAGACCAGTGCCTCTTTATGGGGAATATCGTCAAGCTTTCCAAAGCCTTTTTCAGCAATGCTTTTAGAAAGCAAGGCACATTTGATATGAAGGTTAAGGTCACAAGAACAATGATAAACAAACTTGTCAAGTCCTTTGTCACAAAAATCACAAATATTTCTGAATGGTGGACTGACTTGAAGTTTAAGGCTGTGGTTGCAATGAAAGGGGTGATTTATCTCCGAAGGAGCCTCAGCGCACAACTTGTCTAGGTAATATCTGCACTCTACACAGCGGAAGCTTGAGCCTGAAACCAGCTCCCCACATCCCGAGCAATAAGCCTTCTCACTTTCATGGTTCTGCTTTTCAATGAACACAAGTGGATGTTTATGGCTGAAGTGTTGAAGCTCCATATCTCTCTTTCCCTCTCGTTTCGACGAAAGTTTTGTGGGTTAATTAGAAGCAAGGTATGTGGGATTTCGAAGTCCCCTGATTCAAAATTTATACATTGGTTGAGAAGGATATCATTCTGTTTTTTCTATGGAAAAGACATATTTATATACTTTACTTCTTTTAAAAGGAAAAACAGAATCAAACATATGAAATTATACATACAAATCAGGGGTAGAATAGCAAAAGACTTGTGCTTTAAACGTCCCCTTCCACTTGAAAGCAAAATTATATATACATATGTAATTTCTTTAGGACTTCCAAGCTTTTATTAAATATAGGAGGCTACATGTCACTTTATGACATTAGAGGGTTAAATTTTAAACAATTCATAAAATCATAATTTAATCTTTTTAAGTTTACAATAAAAAAATTTATATTTTATCTCTCATACAAAATTAATTTCATTCCAACCTCTTTAAAAATAATTATTTTGAAAAAGATAACTTCAACCAAATTCAAAGCATCAATGGCTTTGGGCATTTTACCTGAGAGATGATCTTGAAGAGATACACAATAGTTAGATTCTTGAAGTAAACAAATTACTTGGAATTGGAACTCCTCCACAAATCCAAATGCTCTAAAATCAAAAGATTATTAAAATTTGTTGGGATTTCACCTATCAAATTGGTTTTCATCATCCATAAATACACCAATTTCTTCGAGAAATCAGATTCTAGAAGTATTTTCTTGGCAGAAAAGCCATTATAAGCCATACCTAGAAGATTGGATTAAATTATATATATAATTTTTATGTCTTTTTATAATAAATTTTATATAAAATTATAATTTTTTTTGAATTTGGACTAAATTGACAAAATGTGTAAACATTGAGGGTTAAATTTATTAAATTTTTCTAAAATCAGGACCAACTTGATAGAATGTGTAAAGTGTTAATGGCTAAATTTGTTATCATACCAATCAAAAGACTGCAAACATCAACATTTCGTTCAATGACCAAGGCATTTTAATGGTAGAGTGACTAAAAATGACAAGTGACTAAATTAACAAAAAAAAAATCGGTGACCAAAATAGGAATGCATTAAAACTTGGGTGACTATCTGAGTAGTTTATCCTTTAAATATTTTAGAATTATTATTAAGAAAAATTTTAAAAGTATCAAATTGATATTTTAGGGGCTAAATTGGTTATTAACTTTTTAAATTAACATGCCACGTCATAATGGATGAGTGACAAAAG
Source organism: Gossypium hirsutum (assembly GCF_007990345.1). Classification (NCBI taxonomy): domain Eukaryota; kingdom Viridiplantae; phylum Streptophyta; class Magnoliopsida; order Malvales; family Malvaceae; genus Gossypium; species Gossypium hirsutum. The sequence continues at coordinate 60,727,514 of NC_053442.1, forward strand.
TGCAACATTTCAATAACTTCAGTGGCAATTATGTAACATTTGAAAATTAAGTGGCTAAAATAAAATTTTAAACAAAATTTAGGGACGACTGGTGTAATTTATCTAATATATAATTTTTAAAAGTTATAAAAAAATATTGTTTAATTGATACAAAATTTCAATCTCATCATTTTATGGTTCATATTTAAGATTTATGATTGTTTTTGTTGAATAAAATCATATTGGAATGTAGTATAGGTTGGTAAAAGATATAAAGAAATATATGCCCATATTCCTTACTTTCTCTTCTATAGATTAAGAAAGTATGTATTCTTAGTCCTTTAAAGCAAATAAAACCATATTCTTTTCTTGCATCTTACCTTTTAAAATTATGAAATTAGGAGCTTTTCTTTGATGCACATATTTTAATTGCTAAATCTACTAAATATTACCTTTTAAGAGTAATTAATTATATTAACCAATAGATTTAATAACATCCATTGAAAAATAAATCAAGTATTCACCTACCACTTAACTTTGGTTATATTTATTGCGTACGGAAAAATGACAACTTGTGGCTGTAGTTTAGTGGTAAGAATTCCACGTTGTGGCCGTGGAGACCTGGGCTCGAATCCCAGCAGCCACAAATCTTTTTATATTTTTTCCATTTTAATTCAAACCAAATCCCAACTTTAAACGCGGCGGTAACAGTTGGCCCATTGTTGAAGTCAGCGGTTAGTAATAGTGTGATTTTAGGGATTTGAATTTGGTAATTAAATCTAATTTTGTCCATGAATTTAGATTTTGTTATAATATTATATATATTATATTTAGGTAATAATTTTATACAATTTTAGAATGTTAGGTTATCACATTTTTATAAATAAAAAAAATCTAAGTTTAAGTATCATAATGAACATAATTTTGAATCAGAAATTTAAACATAGTAGAGTAACTATAACCATAATTTGACTTAAAACATTTTAAATCAACAAAATCATTTCTCATTTAATTTTGAAAAAAAACTTAATAATTTTAATTACAAGAAATAATAGGTAGCAAAGTATTTAGAGGCGTAGTCCAAACTTGAAAAGAAGCATTTTGCTAAACAATGAATCGCTTTATTAGTTTCCCTCTTAACCCATGCATCCAGGAAAGAACCTCCTTGAAAACATATATCTCTACAAGGCTTGGTGTCAACAAGATACCCCTATGACTAGAGACAAGAGTTAACAACCTTACCACTCCAATCACGGATCACAGTAGCATATGTCGTAGCCTTTCACCTTAAAGCACGCAACATCAACATTACACTTGTACCATCCTAGTTTCGATTTCCTCCAGTAAGAGATTGTCGAGTATGGACTAGACTCTTGAATTTGTACAGTGTTATAAACTCTTTTAGCTTTCTTCCAGGTCTGCAAGACTATAGTTCAGTATTGTGCTGTCCAACAGAAAAGGTTACGATGATACCACAAACTCCACAACATTGAAAAGATCCTCCCATGCCTGTTAGTATCTATTTATTCCAAAATAGCAGGGATAATCTCACTACTCGATTTAAGCGAGAAGATAAAGCTTGTTGATTGCCATGTCTCTTACGCCTTAAGGCAAGACAGTAAAACATGGTCTAGAGTTTTCGGACTCCCACATTGAGTGCACGCAATCAAGATATGGATGCCTTTCTCTTCCCTCCGAACCTTCTTAAGAATAAAATTTCGTAAACAACTCCAAATAAAATCTCTAACTTTAGGAGGCATTTGGCATAACCACATTCTTTGCCAAGGACCTTGAGTAAACTAACAAGATAAATTATAAAACCTATCAAGAGCTAGTGTATATCCCAATTTAATGCTACACAATACGTTGTTACTGAAATGCCATACAAGTTGGTCCAATCCTTGCTGAACGCTTATAGGAACACTATAGACTACTCGCATTAACTGGAGCCAATATGCCATCAATAAAATTAGTATCCCACGAGCTTCCTTCCACATTCTTGAGGTCCTTGACCTTTAATTGTTCTAATCCCTCCAAAGGAGTAAAAGAGACAAAAAAAAAAAAGTCCTCATTATCATGAAGCCGATGGATCATTGAAAACTTCAATGTTTGCCCCATCCCCCTCTCTCCAATGAAATTCACTACAAATGAGTTGCTTAGCCGCAAAGATGCCCCTTCAAATATAAGAAGGATTATTTCTTCCTTTTGCCTCAAGAAATCCATATTATGGGAAATTTTTAGCTTCGAAAACTCTGCTTAGAAGAGAATCTGACTCACTAATAAACCTAGTAGATTGCTTGCCTAGCATTGCCAAATTAAAGCAATGTAGGTTTAATTTGAAAACTCAACCCTCCAAATTTCTTAGAGACAAAAAGTTTATCTCAAGAGGTCCAATGAATCTTACTTTTATCATCATTCGCCAAGCCCCACCAAGAAGAGTTCATCATCTTTGTAAAGTGTCACAAGTGTTTAAGGGAATGAAGAACACACTCATACAAAAGATGGGAAGAGCTTGAGCAATATCTTTTATAAAGCAATCTATTCTTCCAACTATATGATCTCTTGCTCAAATGGTCTCTGATAAAAGAGAAAACTTGCTTCTTATTTCTACCAATTAGAGAAGGTAAACCAAGATATTTACCATGGTTAAGAGGAGCATAAACACCCATTGTAAAGATCACCAAAGTTTTATCATAAGCTTTCGTATTCAAGTTAAACATGATGCCTTACGTATGGAAATTTATTGCCTAACCTGAAGCTTCCTTATATTGATGAAGAATATTTTTGATAGTTTGGCTTTTTGAAGCAGTAGCTCGAAAAGAAAGAAAGCTATCATCCGCAAAACGTAGATGAAAAATGTAATGAACTGATTTTTGTCGGTGTTAAAAAGCCGGATTCAATGTTAAATTTCTTAAACCGAATCGTTCAAATTTTAAATCGAGAAGTTAGTAAGTTGAATGTGGGATTAATAAATAGAACTGAACAGTAATTAATTAAATTAAGTTGTTTTATAATAGTATAAGGAGTAATTTATAAAATTGCAAACACTATTGAGTTTTAATTTAGGGAATGTATAAAGGCTTGGTTAGTAATTATTAAGGGACCTAATGGCTAATTAACCATTAATATCATATAAGATAGTGGGAGAGAATGATCTAAGCCTTTCCATTCCACTAAGTTTATTAATCATAAATCATCACCATTCATGAGTTAATTAAACATAATTACAATTCCCTAATTATAAGTATAGATAGTAAATTAAGAGAGAAAGAGAAAAAAAATCATCTTTCATTCTCTTCTCTCCAAACCGTAGCAAACCAAGTAGAAGAAGAAGGTTTTCAACTTTTATTTTGGTTCCAATTGATTAAGGTGAGAAAGGTATCTTTTGATAGTTTTTATAGAATTTTGATAATCCAAGCTTAACAATTCATTTCCATGTGTTAGATTTTATAATTATTAAGTTTTAATAAAATTTATTATTAATGAATATTGATGAAATTAAGTTAGGTATAGATAGATTTATGATTAATAAGCTTGGATTATGTTAGGACTAAGTTAGAAAGTAGGGAAAAGAGTTGAATGTTGTTAGAATTTTGACATTAAGGATTAAATTGAATAGATTGAAAGCTATTAGAAAATTTTGCTATAGAATGAAAGTACAAGATCCCTAGTGGTTAAATTCAAAGCTAGATTTCAATTTGATAATGAATATCGAAAGATACAAGCATTTTAAATAATAAGGGTTTATAGAGACTAAATTGAATAACTGCACAACATGCTTAAATTGACTGTGTGATTAGTTGAATCTGTGGTTTTAACTTTGTATTCGTATTTTAATTTATTGACATAGCTATAGATGAAGCCAAATTGTCGAGAGATAAAGGGAAGCCAAAAGCCGTTGAGGACTAGCTATTTTGGTTTGTACTAACATACTTTGCTTTCTTTCTTAAATTCAATTAAGTAACTAATCTTGTTAAATTGATAGTGATACATGATTACAAACTGTGTTAAAATGTATCATGTTAAATGTTGGCTTAATTGGTAAGTTGACAGGTATGCTTATGTTCATGGAATTCATTATGGTATTAAAATTGTTAGTTACTTAGTTATTAGATTGAGAAGTACATGGTAATATATACATATGTATATATTACAAAGTATGAGATTGTCTTATTAAACGATGCTAGACATAGTCAAGGTATGATTGGCATGCCATAAGATTCTAATATCTATTGGTGGAAGCATCCTGACATTATGGTGTAATTCATTCTGGTATTACGGTGTAATTCATTCTGCAACACCTATACTTGACCCTATCGCTGCGCCCGGATACTGAATGTCACAATTAACCCGATTAACTTAACATAATTTCTAAACTGATTTATTCGCGTACTTAAACATTATCAAATCTTAAATTTTACTTCCACTATAACTCATATCATACGAGAAATAAATTATAACAATTTTGTTACCTTATTGAAACTAGCAGTTTATACAATTCTTAAATTAAAATTTAAATACAGATATATTTAAATTAATCCGCAAGGCATAGCCTTTAAGGGTGCCCTTCTATATGCATGATACAACTATTGCGCCTATTGAGTTATGTTGGCAGCGTCTGGCTTGGTTCTCTCAGAGTGACTGATAATTTTGATCTTACGTCCAAGGTAGAACAACTGTAAGTTCAAATGAACTCAGTGAAGTTTTGTACAACAAAGAATATAAGTACTATATTTCTGGGAACAAAATATAAACACATTGTGCATCTTAGGAAATTTCGTCGACTTGCTGGCTTAACCCAAGCCATGAAATCTCTAAGTCAATCATTTGACGGGCCTAATCCCTGGTCTAGACATAGATGCGCTTTTCCAAATATAGTCACATATACAAATCATTTAGATTATCGACTTCTACTAGCAGACTTTACTTATGGAATTTGTAAGACCCAAATTTTTGCCCGGGCCCATACCAGTAAACCAACCCAAACAAACCAAAATAACACAACAAACCTAATTCATTACCCCAGGGCCCGATAAGCCCAAAACACTTAAAATTTTCAGAAAACCCTAGCCCCCAGAAACCCTTCTAACGCCGCTCCTCTGCCCCCCACGTGAATGGACACATCACCCGAGGTTTGACGCGTCTTTGCCGCCGGTCACCTGCAAAAGAGAACAGTGCACAACAGTAGCAAAATTATATAAAAATATAATGTAAAATCGGCTATAAATGGCCTAAAAAAATATTGTAAAAGGGGGGATCTTTGTAACAAAAATAGATATTAGCAAAAAGAAATAAAAAAACAAAAATTTGAGAGGTGATTTTCTCTCATTTCTGTTTAGATTTTTAACTCTATTTTCGTTTTTCTTTTCTCTTCTTTTTGTATGTTTTTTACATAGTACAAAATAAAAGAAAAAGAAAAGCCTTACAAAATAAAAGAAAAAGAAAAGCCTTACCTGCGCCGCGCCGGAGGAAGAGGAGACGAACGGTTCTCCTCGTTCTTCAGGTTTTAGGCTCGTTTTTCCTGCGATTTGGCCTTGGGTTCACGTCCTAGAGACGTTCGGCTTCAAAACAGCACTAAAAAGATCTCATTTTGAGCCACTGACTGCCGTATGTGGCGGCGCTACGGTGAGAACTCGCCGGAGATGTAGGCCGGAATCGGAGCTTGAGAGAGGCAAGAAGAGAGAGTTTTCTCTCTGCTTTTTTAAAACAAAAATGATGAAACTATTTTTTTTAGCTTTTTTAATATTTATATTAAACACAAAACGGCGCCGTTTTAGTCCACCATGACCCGCGCGTGACCCGACCCGCTCCAGTGGGTCCGCGCGTTTCTGTAAAGTGAGCTATTTGCGCCCTTAGTCCTTCCTCTTTCGCGAACTGCTGCAATTCGGTTCTTTTCTGTTTTTTTCCTTTTCTTTTAATTCGACCCCATATTTTGCACTTGTCTCAATCTGGTCCTTGCAAAATGATGCGAGTAAGGAATGGGGATATTGCGCGGTAGGTCCCTCCTTCTTGACGCGCATTTCACCTTAGTCCTTTGTTATAATTTTTATTTCATTTTAAAATCTGTCATTTAATTTTGTTTTAATTTCAGTGTGGTTCTGGGTCTGTTATATTATTATTATTATTATTATTATTATTATTATTATTATTATTATTATTATTATTATTATTATATAATAGCTTAAATATACATACACGTATACCTTTTTCTTTATAATTTATTTAATATATAAATACTTTTTATCTATGTATATCTATATACTTTTTCTTACTTTTCTTACGAATATATGTATACATATTCATATATATATATTGTATATTGAAATATAGTTTCCTTTATATATATTTTTTTCTTATTTTAATTTTTATATATCTCACATGTACATATTTATCTACATATCCTTTTTTTAATATTTATATGTATTTATGCATCTTATTTATATGTTACGGTTTATTATTTCGCATGTTATCGATTTGTTCTTTTTATTTATTTTATTTTAGTTATTATTGCCCGTATTATTTTTATACTTTCGTATTCGTTATGATATTGCCATGCATATCAACAATGTAATTTGTTCTCACATTCTTTACTACGATTTCGCGTTTTATTTTATTGGATATACCGAAGTTTGTTTTAAATAAATAGCATCGTGTTTAGATTCGAGAAGATCGTGCCCTAACTTACTGGGTTTCGATCTTCACAACACATCTAAATGCACGATTCTTTTCAAACTTAAGTTCTTAGTAATCTCGAGATTTAAAAAATCGCGTTCTAACTTACTGGTCGTGATATCCTTTTTTAAATCCGAGATAGCTAAAATATCTTTTAAATAAGTAAATTTTGGCATTCGTTCGCGTATCGGGAATTCGAGACATTGTATCCTAACTTACTGGATATGATTCTCTTTCTCACATGAAATATGCTCCTTTTTCCAAAATTCTCAACATTTTAATACAAGGATCGTATTTTTAAAATTCTTCAAAGTTTTCAATTTTCGACATTAAGACATTAACTAATCAACTAGGTATCAATTTTGGGAGTTACGAGGGTGCTAATCCTTCCTCGTACGTAACCGACTCCCGAACCTGTTTTCTGAATTTTGTAGACCAAACTCGTTGTTTTAATAAAATTAAATTATTTATTAAAAACAACCGCTTTTAAAGGTGACCCGATCACACCTCATCAAAAAAGATTGGTGGCGACTCCCACTTTCGTTTTCATTTTTCAAAACCCAAGTCGACTCCATCTTATCAAAAAAATGGTGTCAACAGCTTGGCGACTCCACTGGGGACTTTAAATAAGAGAGTCAAGCCACGAGTTGATTATTTCTTGTCTTTTTGTCGAAAGTTGAAAACTTGATTTAAATATACGATCCTCTCATTGCATTTTATTTGTTTTGAGTTATAGCTTTCATCATGTTTTGTATTTTAAATTTTTATATCTTTCTGCATTGCATTGCATGACCGTTGGTCACACCCTTTTAAGTGGGAGTGAGAAACTACGCCTTCGTGAGGTTTTCACCTCCGCATGAGACAGTGAATCGCTTCCGGGATACATCTGTACCTATGTCTTCGTGATATTTTCATCTCCGCATGGCCATAGGGAAATGTATTCCCCTGAACTGAACTCAGTCCATATGAGCCTATAATGGGTGAGGATTGAGGAATCTGCCGGTTCGGGTACCTTAACTTTAGAACCGAGCCTCATATAGTAGACTTAGGAACTTAACCTAGGTAGAGCCACTCCAAACCCCTAGTATCTACCTGATTAGGTACCTTTTGTTTTCTGTGCTTGATTATGTTTTGTACTAACCCCTCTTGTTGTGTTTTGATTATGATTGCATTGCATTTGCATCTTAGGAAAGAGATATGGATTCAAGTTCGATTACTAAATTAGAAAGCTTGTCATGGAATATGAATTCCTTGATAAAGGGGAAAATAATACGACTTCCCGAATATATTCTGAGGAACGCAAGTAGGACGATGGAAGAGTTCGTGACCCTGCTTCATGGCCTGAGGATTCAAGGCGATTGTTTAAGAGCCTTCGACGTTCCAAGAAGCTGACGAGCCTTATGAAGATGGGCAGATGATGGATCGCGACCAAGATCAAAAGAAGGAGCAAGCAATGACATCTATTGGCGAGATTACCTCAAACATGCGGATGCAGAAAAAGATCGATGTTGTTTCTTAGAATATGAGGGTGAGGCCGTACATGTATCCGTTTTATGTAAGGGAATTTGCTTTCTAAAAAAGTTTTCTAAATGTAATTGAATCAGAATCAACGTCTCTTTAGGCATTCGTTTCATGCATTTGCATCACATTGCATTACATGCATTAAAATCCATTGAAAGAGTCTAAACGAGTAAATTTATTTCAGCTAACCTGGAAAACCAACAAACCAAACACCCTTACGATATCCAAGAAAAGGCTAGAGAAATGGAACGATGGTTGGAAAAATTAGAGCGAATGCAGATCCAGATACAGGAGCAATTGACTGAATTCCAACAGGAGATGAGAGATCAGATGCTAGAATTACGGAGAACTATGATAAACCAGTTCAACCGATTGCTAGCTAGAAAGTCAAAAGAAGTGCAAGACCCGGTGGTTTACTTTGGGGCTAATAATAAGGATCTCGTATGTTCCTTAGATTGTACTCTGACAAGCATCCAGGTCTAGCCAGATGGGCACCCACAAGGGACTCTCTTCACTATCGGATCCCAATAATATCAGACTGGTACATCAACACCAGTGAATTGCCTGACAGGCCCAAGATTCAATTTAAGGAACAATTTAGCTAATCCTGTTGCTAACCTAGCAGAAATAAAGTAGATGAGGGTAGAGTGCCCAGATACTATAAAAGCCCCAAGGAAGAAGGGAAATAAACGGGATAATGCAAACGGATATAACAAGGGCCACTCAAAACCAATCATTGTAGGCCGGCCAAAGACAGAAATTACCAGACATCGGAGTCCTTTAAAGCGAGAATCTGGAGTGAAACCAGGTACTGAGAAACTCCAGTTCACACCAATTTCGACGTCATATAAAGAGCTGTATCAAAGCTTGTTCGATGCGTATGTTGTTGCTCCTCATTACTTAAAACTCATACAGCCTCCGTATTCCAAATGGTATGACACGAACGCACAATGCGACTACCATACGGGAATTACGGGGCATTCAATAGAGAATTGTATTACCTTCAAGAAGCTAGTTGAAAAATTCATCAACATGGGTATTGTCAAGTTGGGTGCCTCATCTAGTGCAGAAAGTCATATACCCAATCATATTGACAACGAGATGAATGTGATGTATGAAGAAGTGTTGGGAAATGTTCACATCGACGAAAAAACAAATGAAAAGGGACCTTGTTAGATGTCTGCCCTTATAAATTTGGGAGCGTTCTAAGCAATTGGACTGCAGAAGAAATCCTTATAGTTTTTGTTCTTATTTAGAGTAATGTTCAGAACAATTTTGTTGTTTTTAACCTAAAAACAATATAAACTTCTTTGTGAAATAGGCTCATGTCTGAACGTTATTATTCTAATAAAATACATCTTTGTATTCATTTTTGAGCCAATATTCTTTTATTCTTTTTAAATAATTATTCTTTTATTTTTTAGATTTTCTTCCACATCATCCCTTCATTCATAATTATATTGTACAAATTTATACATTTTTTTGTATATTCTTTGGTACTTGCTATAGGTCCCCAAATATCAATGACGTGAATAACACTGCTACAGACTCAGATTTTCTTTTTGAGCGAGGCATGTGTTTAGAGGGATCACGTGACTTTGAAAATGACATAGATCATAGCTCATCTCTGGATTTATTGAGGATGGTTGAATAAAAGGATAGACAGATCCTACCTCTCAAGGAATCATTAGAAATTATAAGCTTAATGGAGATTAGAATTGACCTGACCGCAAAGACGAAGTGAGACTTCAAGAAATCAAAGGATGTCTTCACATAATCACACCAGGATATGTCTGGGTTAAGCACTGATAATGAAATCGACACAACAGATAATAGTGTTCAAGGAAAATTCTTTGTCGGGGCAATGCCTTTCTCGTTGAGTTAGCATAGCTTTGCCCATTTGAAGTCGAGCGTCCATCTCTTCAAGCTTTGTTGGATTTTGTCCTAATTGAAGAGGAAGATCAAAAATTTTCTGTCATAGTTTCGTCCCAGAAGGCTCTCTGAAGGAAATCCGTTATCAAAAAGATTCTTCGAAAGAGACAACAAGGATTTGCCTAACCCTATGAGCTCAGATTCAATAAAAAAAGAGGAAAGAAAAATAAAAAATTAGTAAAAAAACAAAAAGAAAAGATTCAATAAAAAAAGAGGAAAGAAAAATAAAAAAGCAATAAAAAACAAAAAGAAAAGAAAAAGAGAAAAATTAAAATCAAAGTCAAAATGAAAATGAAAAGAGGGAAAAAAAAGAAAAAAAAGGAAAAACAGAAGGAGAGGCCAAGGCGAAAACCCGCAAAGGGCGCTTTGTGACCAAAGGTGGTTTTGAGTTGAAAACCCAAAAAGGGCGACTCAAATTTTGAGCAAAATAGGGCATGGACATCATCGTTAACGAAGACTTCTAATAGGCATTGCTTCACTGTTGGGATCATCAATTACTTCATCAAATGGATAGGGGCTACTTCGTGTGTCAATGTCATCATATGCCGATATAGAATTCCAGAGAAGATGGTATTGGAAAGTGCATTGAACTTGGATGATAACGCGATAGTTGAGAGCTATAATCAATTCAAAATCAGACACCACGATTTGTCACTATATTGCAAAACAATGAATTGCAAAAATGACTGAGATTTACAAGGACCGATATGAGAAATCACCATTCGCCCTCATTGCTTGCCGAACATCTATCACGATTTCTATCAGAGCAATGTTGTTCTCTCTGGGTTACGGGATTGATGTAGTTTTACCTATTGAAATCCCCTCTCTCCGGGTATTAGAGTTGCAATGATCCAATCACGATGTGATCAATGGGACCTAGGAAAAAGGTTAAAAACTATTCATCAGGGTCGAATGTACCAGAAACAAATGATACGTGCCCATAATAAACAGGGTCGTCTCAGAGAATTCCACGAGAGGGCTGGATGTTGAAACAGATCCTTCGAAAGGATTTTAGATGGAAATGAATGTCAAACCGGGAATGTCCCTATATTGTAAAGAAGACATTTTTCAGAGGAGCACTGATCCTGAGTGAGATTGCTAATCCTAAAAGCTCAGATCCAGTCAAGAAATACTTCGTTTAAAGAAGAAGAAAGGACCAAGGTGAAAACCCGCAGAGGGCACTTTGAGTCAAAAAAAATGACAAATGAAAAATGAAAAATGAAAAATGAAAAATGAAAATGAAAAATGAAAAATGAAAAATGAAAAATGAAAAAGTAAAAGTGGAGAGGCTAAGGGAAAAACCCGCAAATGGCACCTTAGGCCAAAGGGGATTTGAGTTGAAAACCCGAAAAGAGCGGCTCAAATATTGATTAAAGTGGGGCATGAGGTAATCAAAGCAACTCGAATCTTGACCAAATTAGGCATGTGGTGATCTTGCTATGCCTGAATCAACAGGAAAGGATAGGCGACCACATGGGGCATCGACAGAGCACTATAGATCTCCTAAACACATGTCCAACTCAAAATAGTCTTCAGAAAGTTTGTACAGAGAAGTTCAAGCTGCGATATCTGGGGCACCCAATTCTCATATTATTTGTTGTTCTTGGAATTCCTTTTTTTCTTTTTCAAGATATTCATTCCCAATTGTCATCCTTCTTTACTATTTTCGATAATTTGTTCCTTCGAGCTATGCTCAGAACCAACTTTATTCTTATCCATTGTTATGACCTTTTTGCAAACATGTTGTATTGGAATAATGATTAATGGACTAATAAAACTTTCACAATGGAAGTTTTGCATATTACTCTGAAAAGTTTCTAAATAATATAGGAGCCTGAAACAGGACTATTGTTTAGAACACACCAATTTTAAAAGTTGGAAATATGAAAAGGAAGAGTCTGAATTTAGACTTTCTCTTTGAATTTCGTTGTCGAATGCATTAGTTGAACAAAATGATAAGATGACAGGTTAATGAACAAGCAAGCAATGATCATCAGGCAATAGGAAGAGATTACCTCGGAGAAGAGAGCCCTCATCTGCGCATAAGTTTTTGATACGACACCTTGAGAATGGTGTAAGAAACCAGAATGATTCAGATCCTGTATCCTTGAATTGTGATAAAGACATATTTCTACCCTTGGATTAAAGTGGGAGAATGATGGTACAAGTTTTGCGCCCCAATGAATTAAACTTGGAGGTTCATAGTGGGGGGTAACCTGCTAAATGTTTCTTCAGAAAAGCCAGTCGAGTAAGAAGGTGTTGTAACAACGTCAGTCACAAAGCCTTAATAAACTTCGAGTAATGACAACCTAAGCGGGATCATTCTCGGAAAAATAAAATTCTACATTCATACAAACACCATTCACACACGTCTAGTTAGGAGCATTTGATTCATTCTGATCATGTCATCCTAATCACTAGGCACAATTAGGTTCATAAAATAGAACATACAGGTCATGTTCCCCAGAGAACAGATCAATGAAGTTGTAGATCTTGCCTTCCTGTATTAACGGCGGAGCAGATCGAAGACGGCGAATCTTATCTTCCTAAGCAGTAGTGAAGTAAATTTAAGCTACCAGTCCTATCTCCCTAAGCAGTAGTGGAGCAGGTCAAAGATGGTAGATCTTATGTCCCTAAGCAGTAGTGGAGCAGATCGAAGACGGTGAATCTTATCTTCTTCAGCAGTAGTGAAGCAGATTTAAGCCACCAGTCCTATCTCCTTAAGCAGTAGTGAGCAGGTCGAAGATGGTAGATCCTATCTCCCTAAGCAGTAGTGGAGCAGGTCAAAGATGGTAGATCTTATCTCCCTAAGCAGTAGTGGAGCAGATCGAAGACGACGAATCTTATCTTCCTAAGCAGTAGTGAAGTAGATTTAAGCCACCAGTCCTATCTCCCTAAGTAGTAGTGGAACAGGTCAAAGATGGTAGATCCTATCTCCCTAAGCAGTAGTGGAGCAGGTCAAAAATGGTAGATCCTATCTCCCTAAGCAGTAGTGGAGCAAGTCAAAGATGGTAGATCTTATCTCCCTAAGTAGTAGTGGAGCAGATCGAAGACGGCAAATCTTATCTTCCTAAGCAGTAGTGAAGTAGATTTAAGCCACCAGTCCTATCTCCCTAAGCAGTAGTGGAGCAGGTTGAAGATGGTAGATCCTATCTCCCTAAGCAGTAGCGGAGCAGGTCGAAGATGGTAGATCCTATATCCCTAAGCAGTAGTGGAGCAGGTCAAAGATGGTAGATCTTATCTCCCTAAGCAGTAGTGGAACAGATCGAAGACGGCGAATCTTATCTTCCTAAGCAGTAGTGAAGCAGATTTAAGCCACCAGTCCTATCTCCCTAAGCAGTAGTGGGGCAGGAAAAAGAAATCGATCTTATCTCCCTAAGCAGTAGTGGAGTAGATCACATCAAGTCTTATCTCCCTAACCAGTAGTGGAGCAGACGAAAGAAACCGATCTTATCTCCTTAAGCAGTAGTGGATTAGATCACATCAAGTCTTATCTCCCTAAGTAGTAGTGGAGCGGACGAAAAAAACCGATCTTATCTCCCTAAGCAGTAGTGGAGCAGATGAAAGAAACCGATCTTATCTCCCTAAGCAGTAGTGGAGTAGATCACATCAAGTCTTATCTCCCTAAGCAGTAGTGGAGCAGACGAAAGAAACCGATCTTATCTCCCTAAGCAGTAGTGGAGTAGATCACATCAAGTCTTATCTCCCTAAGCAGTAGTGGAGCAGACGAAAGAAACCGATCTTATCTCCCTAAGCAGTAGTAGAGCAGATCGCATCAAGTCTTATCTCCCTGAAGTTACAGTGGAGTGGATTAAAAAACAAAGATCTTATCTCTCTGAAGTTGCAGTAGAGCAGATCGCATCCAATCTTATCTCCCTGAAGTTGTAGTGGAGCAAACTAAAAACTCGAATCTCATCCCCCTGAAGTTGCTGCGAAGAAGATTGAAGCTACAAGTCAGTTCTCTCTGAAATGTAGTAGAGTGGATCAAAGCAAGAAGACGTAGTGGACTGGAAAGAAACTACTTGAACAGAGAAGCGTCAAGAGAAGTCAAGACTCGGCGAGACCGGGCAAATTTGGGCTTTCTTTGTCTTTGCTTTGTTCTCGCTACACGACAACGAGCAAAGAGGGGCAGCTGTAAGACCCAAATTTTTGCCCGGACCCATACCAGTAAACCAACCCAAACAAACCAAAATAACACAACAAACCTAATTCATTACCCTAAGGCCCGATAAGCCCAAAACACTTAAAATTTTTAGAAAACCCTAGCCCCCAAAAACCCTTCTGACGCCGCTCCTCTGCCCCCCACGTGAATGGACACATTGCCCGAGGTTTGACGCATTTTTGCTGCCGGTCACCTGCAAAAGAGAACAGTGCACAACAGTAGCAAAATTATATAAAAATATAATGTAAAATCGGCTATAAATGGCTAAAAAAAATATTGTAAAAGGGGGGATCTTTGTAACAAAATTAGATATTAGCAAAAAGAAATAAAAAAACAAAAATTTGAGAGGTGATTTTCTCTCATTTTTGTTTAGATTTTTAACTCTATTTTCGTTTTTGTTTTCTCTTCTTTTTGTATGTTTTTTTACATAGTAAAAATAAAAGAAAAAGAAAAGCCTTACCTGCGCCGCGCCGGAGGAAGAGGAGACGAACGGTTCTCCTCGTTCTTCAGGTTTTAGGTTCGTTTTTCCTGCGATTTGGCCTTGGGTTCACGTCCTAGAGACGTTCGGCTTCAAAACAGCACCAAAAAGATCCCATTTTGAGCCACTGACCGCCGTATGTGGCGGCGCTACGGCGGGAACTCGCCAGAGATGTAGGCCGGAATCGGAGCTTGAGAGAGGGAAGAAGAGAGAGTTTTCTCTCTGTTTTTTTAAAACAAAAATGATGAAACTGTTTTTTTTAGCTTTTTTAATATTTATATTAAATACAAAACGGCGCCGTTTTAGTCCACCATGACCCGCGCGTGACCCGACCCGCTCCAGGGGGTCCGCGCGTTTCTGTAAAGTGAGCTATTTGTGCCCTTAGTCCTTCCTCTTTCGCGAACTGCTGCAATTCGGTTCTTTTCTATTTTTTCCTTTTCTTTTAATTCGACCCCATATTTTGCACTTGTCTCAATCTGGTCCTTGCAAAATGATGCGAATAAGGAATGGGGATATTGCGCGATAGGTCCCTCCTTCTTGACGCGCATTTCACCTTAGTCCTTTGTTATAATTTTTATTTCATTTTAAAATCTGTCATTTAATTTTGTTTTAATTTCAGTTTGGTTCTGGGTCTGTTATATTATTATTATTATTATTATTATTATATTATTATTATTATTATTATTATTATTATTATTATTATTATTATATAATAGCTTAAATATACATACACGTATACCTTTTTCTTTATAATTTATTTAATATATAAATAATTTTTATCTATGTATATCTATATACTTTTTCTTACTTTTCTTACGAATATATGTATACATATTCATATATATATATATATTTTGTATATTGAAATATAGTTTCCTTTATATATTTTTTTTTCTTATTTTAATTTTTATATATCTCACATGTACATATTTATCTACGTATCCTTTTTTAATATTTATATGTATTTATGCATCTTATTTATATGTTACGGTTTATTATTTCGCATGTTATCGATTTGTTCTTTTTATTTATTTTATTTTAGTTATTATTGCCCGTATTATTTTTATACTTTCGTATTCGTTATGATATTGCCATGCATATCAACAATGTAATTTGTTCTCACATTCTTTACTACGATTTCGCATTTTATTTTATTGGATATACCGAAGTTTGTTTTAAATAAATAGCATCGTGTTTAGATTCGAGAAGATCGTGCCCTAACTTACTGGGTTTCGATCTTCACAACACATCTAAATGCACGATTCTTTTCAAACTCAAGTTCTTAGTAATCTCGAGATTTAAAAAATCGCGTTCTAACTTACTGGTCGTGATATCCTTTTTTAAATCCGAGATAGCTAAAATACTTTTAAATAAGTAAATTTTGGCATTCGTTTGCATATCGGGAATTCGAGACATTGTATCCTAACTTACTGGATATGATTCTCTTTCTCACATGAAATATGCCCCTTTTTCCAAAATTCTCAACATTTTAATACAAGGATCGTATTTTTAAAATTCTTCAAAGTTTTCAATTTTCGACATTAAGACATTAACTAATCAACTAGGTACCAATTTTGGGCGTTACGAGGGTGCTAATCCTTCCTCGTACGTAACCGACTCCCGAACCTGTTTTCTGAATTTTGTAGACCAAGCTCGTTGTTTTAATAAAATTAAATTATTTATTAAAAACAACCGCTTTTAAAGGTGACCCGATCACACCTCATCAAAAAAGATTGGTGGCGACTCCCACTTTCGTTTTCATTTTTCAAAACCCAAGTCGACTCCATCTTATCAAAAAAATGGTGTCAACAGAATTCATTATGGTATTAAATTTGCAAATCATAAAATGTGTATGCGAGTTTGGAACGTTTACTTATAAAACTCAATATATTTAAGAATATCAACCTATCGACTTTATTCACTTGCTTTGTAAAAACACATATTCCTGATTAAAATTTTCTTAAAATTGTTTAGCTATGAAAATTGATCGTTTAATTTATATTATCAGAAATTATGCCAGTTTTTAAAATTATTAGCCAAAAACTTAACAAATCCCAAAAACCAAATCTAAAGTCCGAAAACAGTCTAATAGTCCAAAAATCCGTAAAGTTTAAAAATAAGAATTTTCTGAAAGGTTTAACACAGAAAAACCAAATCGAGCTCCTAATCACTACCAAATCCTAAGTTTGAGGATTACTTAAAAAAATTAAACAAACGGAGTGAGCTGTAAAACTCAGTGTGTGCCTCGGCCCACAAGAAAAATCACAAACAGAATCATGTTTAGATGCATATATCAAAGTAGACAGATAAGAAATTACGCATACTTAGCATGACATAATCATACAGAATAATCCTACCCCCATCCGCTACGCACCAACTCCGTCCAACCAATCACACCAAATAGGGCTACAAGAACTCATCCATCCATCACACCATGTAGTGGTCGTACGCCACTCATATAATATGCAACTATGCTGCAGAGTATATATTGTGAGTATATTGCCAGAATTATATAATGCAGTAAAACTGCTAGAATCACACTTCCTCTAATAAATATATCCCACCCAAAATGCACATGCAAAGTCATACTAAATTGTAATACCCAATTTTTAGCCCGGGCCCAATACCATAAATGAAGCCCAAATTACAAACTCAAATCCGACTACATCAGATCCACTAAGCCCAAATATTACAAACCCAATACCTAAGTCCATTACCTTAACCCACTAGCCTAAAACAACAAAAAAACAAACACAGAAACCCTAAGCGGCTAGCAACAAACCAGCGCCGCATGCGAGAGGCAATAATAGCAAAAAAAAGACGACAAAAATGTAAAAGTGGGGAGTTTTTGAGAGTTTTTTTTTTGTTATTTTGGCTATATAAAGCTAAATAAAATCTGTAAATGGGGTTAGACGAATATTGTATCGAAAATATTAAAAAATATGAAAACAAAGAATCAAGGAACAATTTTGAAGATGATTTGTTTTTTTCCCTTTTTCGATTTTTTCTTTTTTCATCAGTTTTTATCTTTATTTCATATTTTAAAAGATAATAAAAAGAAAAGAGCACTTACTTGGTTTCGAGCGCCATATACTGTGGTTCCACAGTTGACAGATGGCGGCGGTGTGAAGGTGCTAGGGTCGAAACCCTAGCAGAAGACTCCCACCCCCTTTTTGTTTTTTTTAAAAGAATGAAATAGAAATGTTTTTTAAGAAAATTTTTGTTTTTAATAATATAAGCAAAATGGCGTCGACCCGCAAGCAGGGTCCGCGCGCTCTTGCCTTAAATGGGAAATTTGCATTTTTGATCCTTCTAATTTGTTTCGTTGTTTTAATTTGTTTTCTTTATTTTCTGAATTTGCCCCATTTATTTCCAATTTTATTTTTTTTAAATCCCTTTAAAATGTAGTGTTTGAAAGGTTTGGGTAAATTCTCGATTGGCCCTCCAGGTTACGCGCACTTTGTAAATTTGCCCTCTGTTTCAATTTATTTTTGTTTTTTTTTTAAATTCTATTTTGATTACGATTTAATCCTTTGTATTAGTTTTTACTAATTAAGTTTAATATTAGCTTGCTATTATTATTATTATTATTATTATTATTACTCTATTGTTATTATTTTCATTATATTATATTTTACTATTATTCTTAGTATTATAGATTACTATCATATTTGTTTATATTTTCATTTATTTTTCAAATATATATGTATTATTTTACTATATACTATTTTATTTTAGAATTACTTTGTGTATAGTTTTATTTCAAGTTGTTTTGTATATTAATTATTTTAAAATTATTTTCATATAACATTTATTTAAACTTCTACTATTTATTAAATCATTTTACTCATCTTAGTTTAAATTCTATTTCTTTTTTTGTTCACTGCAACTTTATGTATATGTTAATATGCATATATTATTATATTAAGTTCTCCATTTTATATGTATTACTTATCTAGACTCATATATAGAGATATATATATTATTTTTTTTACGTCACTTGTATTGATTTTCTTCCTATTTTATATATATTTTCCGCTTATGTAAAGTCTATTTTTAACTCTATTTTGGATCTATTTCAAACTTATATATATTATTTAAAATTGTTGTACATTTAATTTATTATTTCAATTTCCATTCTTTTAAGCCATTTGTTCTCTAGTTTTTTTAAACTTGTACATTTTATGTATGTTAATTACTTGGTACTTCTTTAGGATTAATTTTTAGTTCATTGGTATGTTAATATCAATTAAATACGTATTGAGTCAGCTTTATAATGCATTTCGAGGTTTCGGAAAATCGTATCCTAACTTACGGGGTCTTGATTTCCATGCTAGCTCGAAATGACCTTTTTCAAAAGCCTGTGTTTTTAAATAAAATTAAAGGCAAGTTACATGTCGCCTTTGGGACTTCGAGGGATCATACTCTAACTTACGGGGTTTTGACTTTCTAGTCGAACTAAAATGGCTAAATATTTCTTATCTTTCAAAAATCGCTAAATTTCAAGAAAGTTTTTAAATGTTAGCTCATTCTTGAGAATTCGAATGTTGCATCCTAACTTATGGGGTACGACATTTCATTGCCTCTAGGCGAGAAGGCCTTTTACACTCGTTCAAATTTATCCAAGCGTTTTTTTTTAAATGTATGGTATCAATAAAAGGGGAGTTATTTTTTCTAAAATTCTTGGATTTTTATCATTCGACTATAAGATATCCATTAATCAACTAGGTATCAATTTTGGGCGTTTCGAGGGTGCTAATCCTTCCTCATGCGTAACCGACTCCTGAACTTTTTTTTTCAAATTTCGTAGACCAAAATCGTTATTTTAGTAAATCAAATATTTCAAGGTGTCCCAATCTCACCTCCAAAAAAGGAGTGGTGGCGACTCTATTTTTCGTTTTCAAAGTCGACTCCCGTTTTAAACAAAAGTGGTTTCGAAAAAATGATCATGCATAGTTCTCATATCATGCACACCTACTTATAAACAAATCGGATACATGTTTTTCGTACATGCAAGATAATACAACAACTCATACGTGTAATCTTACTCAGTGTAACACCCTTAACCCGTCTTTATCGCCAGTTTTGAGTTACGGGCATGATGGTACCATTTAGAACCTTTAGACTCAAACAATAACAATTATTACTATTTATCCCCTCTTGAAAGCTAGAAGTTAGATACATAACACGACTAATTCAATTATTAATTTTTGGATATTCAGTCATTTCTAAACTATTACCTTCAATAATATTAGTAGAATGATCTACTTCAATCAAATTAAGATTGCCCAAACAATTTCAAATTATAACACTTGTCATAAATGACAGATAAACATTTTTATATATCTCAAATCAAGTTTACAATATGTTAATGTAGTATTCAAACACTTTTCATTTCCAAATTTTAAATTAGAAAAATGATTAGTGAAATTTTGTAGATGGTATCGATACCGGAACAGTACCTTATTGAAAATCGATACCAAATTGCTATACTATTTTCCAAAGCCAAGTATCGATACCAAGTGATGAGGTATCGATACCTAAGTTTAAATGGTAAAAATCACAAGTTCAAAAGTCAATACACACCAACTACACATACCATCAAATAATACATTCATTTTACTACAAAACAAATTAATTCAACTATCCTATAATAACTAACCAATATGTCATTCAAAGGAACCACAATCAAGCTCATTCAATTCATCATTTCATACTAAATCCTTATCCCAAAGTGATCATATAAACCACATTAACCAAACATATTCAATTCAACCACAAGGTTTATAATAAAGATATGCATAATAGCTTGCCATACAAAAGCATTAATACCAAGATTTAATTTTTAAGCCAACTTAAACTCAACCAAAACTAATTTTCATCTAGGCATAATATCTCAACCTTAACATTTGACATATTCATAACAAAAACATATATACATGCCACACCCAAGGCCAAAATACAAAAACTACCAAATGGTTGGATAGTGTAAGCTTCTCGTTGATCCGTCCAGTCAGTCCGCTACTATAGTAACTACAAAAGAACATAAATAAAACGAGTAAGCTTAAGAAGCTTAGTAAGTTCATAGCTTAAAAGCATCAAATTAATCTTACCTTACTTGTATCAAAATATAAAGAAATAATATATAATTCCTATTAATCCAATACATATCCGTAGCTCGTATTAGCTCTTGATCTCATAACATAAATACATCAGGATAATCCCCTATACAACTAACTTGCCATTTCCATAAACAACATTTCATTAACATAGATGTACTTGTATATAATCAAGTCAACAAGTAAATTCAATGAACATTTCATATCTTTACTGATCTTGAATATATATATATATATATATCACATTTCGATCCATAAATCGATTGTATAATCCATTAACATGTAGTTCGATGAACTAAGTAACTCGACTCAGATGCTCAGGTAACTACACCACACCAGAAACATCATAAATGCATAACAGGGGCACCAAAGTGCAAATAGTGGCACAAATGTGCAGACAAAGGCACCGTTGTGCGAACAGGGACACTGAAGTGTAAATCTCGTACAAGCGTGCATACTACCCTATTGGCATGCCAACCCTATCCTATACGGTTACTAGATTCAACCAGCCAATATACATAAACTCTTTACTTTAATACGTTTTCCTCACACCAATGTATTTCATAAACATGTCCTTATTTGAAATTCTCCACAATACATCATTCATTAAAGTAAATTTCACAAAAAATCAATACTTAACTAAAAGCACAACAATATAATAATAACAAGTAATTCACACTTATAAGGCACATCACTATGAACTTACCTACGATCACTTCTGATTACAGAGCAAGGACTACTCCACAATTTTCCCTTTTCCTTAGTTGACGTCTTTTTGGTTTGATTCTTGATATGCAAAGAGTTTATGTTGGTCGAATATAAAGCTCCAACAATGGTGGTTTTCTTCTAAATTTTCGGTGCACTCCATGTGAAAGATGACAATGTTTCTTTTATTATTATTTTACTTTAGTTTTAATATTAATTTACTATTCTACCCTTTTTATTTTAATATACAATTTAACATAACCTTGTCCATAAAATTCCACTACTTTTATGCATGGCATATTTACCACCTAAGTCCTTTAACTTACATCTCCAAAACCATTTAACCCATTTAACTAATAGCAATCAACTTTTGCAAGTTTTACAATTTAATCTTTTTTAATTAATTAAACAACCAAACATTAATATTTCTTCACCAAAATTTTATACGACTCTAATGCAACCCTATAAATATTAATTAAACAATAAAATGCAACCCCACATACCAGAATTGTGATCCCGAAACTACTGTTTCTGGCACCACTGAAAAATAGGGTATTACACTTAGAGTCACATTTATAAAAAAGTATGAACGCACCAATTTATGGCTTCACAAAGTCTAATATCCTTATTGAGCCCATGCAAATCAGATTTTAGAATACTCAGACTTAGCCCAACAAATTGCAGGAAATAGACCAAGTGTGAGTATTCTGAAATCTGTTCAGGCCATGTGGCCCACACGATCTGGCACCCTATAAATATTAATTAAATTAAGGTGTGTGCTCCAACCACATGCCCATGTGGTTTACACGGCCTAACACGCGGCCATGGCATCATCTGCCAGTTTCAAATTTTCACAAAATTTCAAATTTTCGTGACTTTTCACAATATTTACGGATTAGAACACACACTTTAATGTTAATTGGTTGTCGGCACCGAATCAGCACTCCAAGTTTCTGTACACAACATCCATGACCAACCCAATTAACAACCAATATCAACACCGAAGCTTGAATTCGATATTTAAAACTTAATAAAACCAGCCCCTAAAACTAACATTTGGTCGCTTACCTCAGAAAATCAGCGGTTAAACAACAACTAGCCTGTTGGCGGATTGCGTATCTCACGATTTTCACCCAACAGAACCAAAACTCTCTCAAAATCAAAGTCAACCTTCTGTAGACAAACGAATTATGATTGCAAAATAAGATAACAAAAATTATGCAACTATACCGAAGTTCCGTAGCACACACAACCAACAATGAAAACAAAGAATTGCCAACGTCACTAAGAGGATTCAAACACAAGACCTAAAAGTAAGTTATAACTTTACCACTGAACCAGAAGACTCATTCTTACCAATAAGCTAACAAGAATAAATTAGAACCTACAAGCAATGAGCCAAAAGAAGGAATAAAAATAATACAAAATTTTTAAGGAAAGCAATTTGAACACAAGACCTTAAACACATAAATAGAATACTTAACTATTGAACTAAATTAATTTAGCTAACATAATTTAACAATTTAAATCTAAGAAATTTGGGGCGTTACATTACAATTGTGCTTAACCTAAAATCAGGGATTCAAATCATATTATATTAGTCAAGGTTACGGACCAATAAATGCTATCGCGGTAAAATTTGATAAATATCAGCAGCAGAGAAAATTGAAATTACAAAATAATGACTGTAATATCATATTGTGACCACTATTTGATATTTTGAAATTTTCTCGTCATTGATCAAAGTGACAAAGAGAGGGAATAAAACTACCAAATGAAAGTAACATAAAATACTTGAAAGATGTTGTAATTGAGGAAGGGGCCATGCTTTGGTTCTTTGCGTGAAAGATGATTGAGAGAAAGCAATGGGATGCCAATGCCATACATTTTGTACGTAAAAACAAGCCGGCCTTTCAATTGCTCTTTTATCAACTAAATTGTAAGTTTTACAGCCAAGGCATATCACATTATGGGCAGTTTTTGTATGCTTCTGAAAACCCAAAAAAAATCATATGCATAGTGAAAACAACATTGCTTTCTTTCAACTGCAAAGACATTGGTGAAAACAAGATTGCTTTTGAAAACCCAAAAGAATCATAACACAATTTAAATCACAAATCCTCAGTCTGACTATACTTCCTTTCAACTGCAAAGACATTGGTGAAAACAACACTGCTTTCTTTTGATAGGGAAAGGGTTGGGCGCTATGGAAGGCAGTGTAGCCAGGGCGAGGATTTGTGATTTAAACTGTGTTTTCGACTGTGTGGCGTTTAATATACTGAAAAAAACGTTGATTGCATTTTTGGCTTCAGCTTTGGGTGGGGAAGAGGTTGAACTTAATAATTAAGATGCATCAAATTGAGGATTAGGGATTTAAGTTGTAATTATGGACATGTTTTCAGTATTTTGCTAGTAATATTGAATGCTGCAATCAAATACGTAAAAGAAATGACAAACATTGATTACAAGAATGCCATGATCAATGATGGAGAAAAAAAATTGAAAAAGCATAGTCTTCTTTTTATTTATTTATTTTTTTTTGTAATATTGGGGTTTTCATTGTGATTGTAACACAATTTTGATTTTATCACATTTATAACAAAATGTAGGTGAAAAATAGAGATAATAAATATAAAAATATATATTATAATTAATTAAAGTTTTGATTGAAATGATAAAAATTAAATTTTTAATAAATTATGATTGAATTGAATCTCAATTTATACGTGACACCAATTTAATTAAAAATCATATGAATCGTAAATAAAAGAAAAACATTACTTTCTTTTTCATACTTTAACTTAAAAGGGAGAAGTAGAGTTAAACTTTGAAATAAGATTTATGATTAAGGGTTATAGTTTAAATATGCGATACGTTTACTTACAGTTAAAAAAAACATAACAATATTAATAAAATTAAATATTATAATAATATTATAATATGAAATAAAAAGTAAATTAAATATACTACACCTCTGCACAAATATATGTAAGTGCTAAAAAAACCCATCAATCTCAAGTTCAACTGTGCACTAATTTTAAAAAGGACCAATAAGAAATAAGAAAAATGAAAATGAAAATCATATCATCATTTAATAGGGTGGCCAACGGTCGTATCTAATTAATTATTGAGAAAAATGAAAGGGATCGTATCTTTTTAGCACTGTTGAAGGGTTCCAACTGGGACTGTGTGGGGTTTGTCATGTTGGGAGGAAAAGTAGAGGCTTAGGAAGGACCCACTTATCACGTGGGGAGGAATTACCCTAATGCCAAATCCATCAACAAAAACAAAAGCACTGGTCATTTACAAATCTCCCCTAATCCCTTCCCGGCCAATTATCATCTATCTCCCACGTGGGATTCCTGCCCCCCTACCCGGCCATCCCCATCCCCTTCCACCTCCTTTTCCAGAACTCCCTATATCTTATATTCTTCTACCCCTCCCCCACCCCCCTAAGATTTGCTACAATCATATTGCACTTGTAATCATGGGGGATTCTTCAACTTCCTACATACACATGGTCTTTGCTTTTCTTTTTCTTTACTTTGATTCCGTATGTATTAAGTATATATGTAATGCTTTTTCTTTTGTTAATTAACAGGTGCAGCACATGATAGAAAAATGTTTGATCTTCAACATGACAAAAGAAGAGTGCATGGAAGCACTTTCAAAGCATGCAAATATTAAACCTGTCATCACCTCTACTGGTAAACTATTAACACACATATTTTGCATGCAATAATGGAATTAAGGATAGTGTTTTTTGGATTATTTGGATCAAACCCTAATGATCAAGTTTTGGGTTTTGCTTATTTTCTTGATATCTTTAATGATTCCGTTGCAGATATTATTTCAATCCATTTAGAACTGATCAGCTTCAACGGGTTTCGTTTTCTTCTACTGATATCTTAACCTATCCACCTAAAAACTCAGATCAAACTAGAGTAGGATAAGGAAAAAGGTCGTCAAATTTAAACATATTTTATGTCATCTCCTTAAGTGAATATTTTAAACTAATTGAATTAAACTTCGGGTTTTCTTTTTAACTTAAATGGTTTCCATGATCACCTGAACTAACTGGACTAAAATCCAATTCAGGTTTAAACTTGATCAAAATTTGGGCTTGAATCTAGGTGGAAATTTTCAACATATTTTCACAGAATTGCAGCTTTCAGTTAGTCTTTTTACATTTTCAGATCAGCTTGATTACTTGTTGGTTCATTTTGTACCTATTTTTTTTCTTTATATGATCAATGGTCATCCTATTATGATAATAAGGAATAAGTTATTCATATATATATATATATGTGTACAGTTTGGAATGAGCTTGAAAAGGAAAACAAGGAATTCTTTGAAGCCTATGCACAATCTCAAAGCAAACAAGACCGAATGTCCGAGGAAGAGACGAGCCGAATGATCCAGAAGATGATCTCGGATTCCTCTAGTAAAGACCCTGACAAATGAGATCGGTCTGATCCGGGATTTAAATAACGGTTACACATTCATCATTTCTCGATTCCAACTCCTTTGTCATTGCTATTCAACATAATTGATTACAATAACATCTATTATAGACCAAAAATGTAAGTATTGCAACTGTAATTTAAATCCCGTCAGAAAACCCGAAAACCTCCTTCCCTTATCTAGCGAAACAAATGATACCAAAATCAAAGCCATTGTCCATGGAATCCTTTTAGAAAACTTTGGGAGGGGCAGTGGTCCTATTACACATATGTTTACTACGGAAGATCACGGAGTATTGTATTTTGATTATCATAGGTCCCCCTTTCCAAATAAAATCTAAGCTACCCTAATTCAAATAATCAATCATTGTATGCCACGTGGATACCACATAACAAAATTCCGAAGAAAAATACGAAAAAAGGGTATTGTCGTAATTTTATCTCAATCTTCGTTGAGGGTTACTCGTCATTATATTATGTTAGTATATGTGTATATGAAGTTAGAAAAGTTGTATCTAAGTTTTTGTTGTATGTAAATTGAAGGGGATAGTTATGGTTCTAATGGCAACCTCTGAAAATCTGTGTCATCCTTTGTCTTTGCAGAAGATTCTTTTGTCTTTGCTTTGTCTCGTGTGTGTAGGTGTATATATATTATTGCATACCATGTGAGTGAAAAAGCTATATAAAAATATATTTATAAAAAAATTGTTTGAAGCTTTAAAGATTATACAATCTTAGCTTCAAGTCTCACAATACGTATTTATAAAAATATATAAAGGAAAAAAAAATTTATAGCAATATTTATTATTTTATAAAAAATTAGTCTTTAGTAATTTTGTAACTATTATTTATCATATTAACTTATACCACTAAATCAATTAAAAAAAACTTTAATATATTATGTTTTATGAAGAAAAATGGTACAGAACATAAAAACAAAACAGTGGGGACTCCTTGTCTTTAGAAGCTTGGTCACGTTCATGAATTTTTATGCTCCATTAATGCATGTGAAGGCGAATGAATGGAAAAGTGTAGAATTAACACTAACACTTGAAGACAGAACATGTAAGAAAGTTTATGTAATCCTATGTAAGGATTGGATTCCTTATTATTATTGGTTTGGATTGGATTGACTAAATTCTAGATAAGTTTAACTTGATCTCTAAGAAATTTCATCTACTCTTATCCAAAAACTGAATTATTTGACTGAGTTGAATTGAATTAATTCGAATAATTAAATTTTAATTTAGATAAACTTAACTTGGTTTGAATTAATAATAAAATTAGAATTTTTATTTAAATTTAATTATGGAAAAAAATATTGATGTAAAAATATTATTAATATATTATTATTTTGGAATAATTAAATGGGTTATTTAAATTAATTTTAATGGACTTAAGTAAGAGAGTTTTTAATTTTTTGAGCGTCTTAAAGAAGTTTTGAATCTCATATAGATACTGCATTAGAATTTGAATTCAGATATAAATGTTAACACTAACTTTATTCTATGAGATACATTTGTGGGAAAAATCGTGAGGCCCAATGAGTTAATTTGACAAGAACTTACGGGTTGGTGCATACTAAGATTTTAATTTAGACAAGCCGAGTTTGAATAGGAAGAAGTTCGAGCTTGAGTTTGAGCTTAGTTAGAACTTGCTAGTCGAAGCTCGGCTCAAGATAGATCAAATAATATTATCTAAGCTTAAATCTAATTCAAAACAAAACTTAACAATACAAGCTCACCTTGGTTAAACTGGTTTACGCGAGATATATGTTAGAATGTTTATTTATTAAATAAATATTTTATATATATTGGTGGTTTTTAATTTTATAATACAAATTTAAGTAGTTTTATATATTTAGGGTAATTACCATTAAGTAAATATTTTGACTTAAATTGTTGCCATATTTTGTGGGAGATTAAATAGACTATGAGAGAGTTTGATGGTAACTATTCATCCCTACTCTTTCATTCTCTTTAAAAAATCCATATACTTTTTTAGAGTCTTTTCAGAGGTCCTCAATATTGAAAGTTCTGTAAGCGTACAAATTCTACATCCACTATACACCATCTTCGGCCATCCCAACACATCGTTAAGGGCGTTCAATGCCCAACCAACCCTGCACACCATAGAGTGTATGTCTAACATGTTTACAGAAATGCAACTTAGCTACTAAATCATAATGTGACGAAACGTCGGAATCAGAATTATACATATGGTGGCTTAGCCACTAATTTAAAACAAATCACTTCCTTCTTCATAATATCCCAACCCATGCATATGCAAAGAACCAATATCCACAATATGTATTCAGTTATTCTAAATTGTTCCACAAGTAAATAGCACAGTTCAATATCAAACTAAGTATCACAGTACACATATAGGTATAGAATTCATGCAGATGTCGCAGGGTATCAGAGAATTCTCAATAAGTCAAATTCAAATCATTCATACCATAAGATGTCAATATCAGTCTTAAGTAACATTTACGGCCTCAAAAACGATTTTCAGGCCCTTTTATATGCGCCACACTGCCTAAACACACATCCTTGTCCTTGCCCTTGTAGTTCACATGGCCTAGGCACACGCTCATGTCCTTACCCGTGTGGTTTTAAAGCATAAATAAGAGAGTTACATAGCCTAGACACACGGCCGTGTCCTTCCCCGTGTGACTCACACGGCCTGGGCACACGTCGATGTCCTCGCTCGTGTTGTCCTAAGTCACAAACAGTGAGTTACACAGCCTAGACACACGCCCATTTCCCTTGCTCGTGTGAAACCTACACTAATATCGTCACACATGTCCGTGTGCCTTGCCCGTATGGCTCCAAATTGATGAATAGTAAGTTACACGACCTGCTACACGGCCGTGTGGCGTAAACAGCCACAATTTTTGGAGACCAAAACTTGCAAAAATTAACGTTTTCGGTACGCACCTGGTCTCGCTTTGCTGGAAAAATAATGCGGAGACTACCCGAAACCTAATTAACCATTCGGTAATCAATCATTTGAGTAAAATGACTAAGTAATTCTACATTAATACTCAATCAATTATGTCGAATAAATCAACACAAGGAAACTTTCAACAACGAACGCTTACCAATGATTCAACCGTGCTAAATCGGCACGCCACACGAAAGGTCACTTCCCTCCATACTCACGACTAAGGGAACAAAACAATTAGTTATCATAGAGTTTAAGTAAAACAATCAGAGATTTCCCAATTTAATAACGCAACAGAAATCTAACAAAACTTCACAGAAGTTGAAGGATTCCGACAGAACTTACACAGAAGTCTTCCAATAACTTAAGGGGCTCACTAATTTTTTATATTCACTTGTTGAACACAATCGAAAAAGAGAAATCAAAGAAGTAAAAAGAAGAAAGAAAGGAAAAATAAAAAGAAAGAAGAAGAAAGAGTACAAAACGTTAACAAAATTTTTATGATATTTTTATATTAACCACCCACTTACTTCCGATAACAAGCAAAAATTCTCCTAACTCATACGGTGGGATTCGAACTCGGGACCAGACAGGATACAAACAGATGCTTAACCAATGAACTAGCAAGCTCATTCCTGACATAGATTCATACAGAATTACACTTAACCATATATTGCAAAGATAGCGGTTGTTTGAAAAGGATAAAACTTTTAACGATACAACTCGAACACTAGAACTTAAACACAAAAGCAGAGCACAGGACCACAGATATAGAAATTTAATTACTGTAGATTCTCACAATTAAATTTTTAAAATTTTGGGGCGTTACATAAAGTCATAGCTTGAATTCTCAAAGTTGCAACAACCAAACCTAGAGATATCTTGTAATCACATAAAGGTTAATAACTTTAATTTGTAATTAATCATATTAATGTAGTTATTTGCTTATATGGAATAATTATAGTTTCTTGATCAATTAGGATGGAATAGAGGTTATTTGTTTCCTAATTAGCGTATAAGCATTATGAAATATAAGTAATTTCTAGTTTCATGAATAAAGAAAAGTGGCTTATATTTTGTGATATCTTTGCTTATCGGGAAATGTTATTATATGCCTATTTATTTATTGTTGATTTGATAAATAATTTACATTGATAAATTCATAATTTTGTTTAATGATTTATGGTTCAAAATTTTTTAGTAAGCATGTAACACCCTTAACTCATATCCGTCGTCCGAACAGAGTTACGGAAGATTGCTGAAATTTATAAATCAAATACAGACATTTCATTTCATTTAACATTCATGTCAGAAACCAAATCAAAATCAATCATATTGTCCCTCACTTGAGCCCTCGAGGCCCAAACTACACATTAGAAACAAGTCGGAACTAAACCGGGAGCTCAGAGAATTTTTCGCGAAACTTCAAAAATTTTGCCTAGGTACAGGGGACACACGCCGGTGTGGCCAAGCCGTCTGGCTCACACGATCAAGAGACATGCTCGTGTCTTAGGTCGTGTGGGCATTCGAAGTAAGGTACACAACCGTGTCCCAGCCTATGTCCAAATTAGGGTGCTCTCTGACTTGGGTCACACAGCCAAGCTACATGCCCGTGTGCTAGCCCGTGTGAGCATACTAACTTGCATTTAATAAGTACAGGGGTTACATAGCCAAGCCACACGCCCGTGTGCTAGGCCGTGTGAATAATTATGAGTGTTATGTTTCTCAAATTTTAAGCTGCAGGGAACACACAGTCAAACCACACGCCCATGTGCTAGGCCATGTGTCACTCATGGCTGAGACACACGCTCGTGTCTCTGCCTGTGTAAACGAAAATAGGCCATTTCTAAGGCCACTTTTCTCACCCAATTTGTCTTCCACCTACATTAACACTTTAACACTTTCACCAACCAATACAAGACATCTAACTCAAGCCAAAACCTAGTTTAATACATATCATAACACCCCATATGCCTAAGTATTCAATCTTACCTAAATGACCATATAAACATATATGCATATTTCTCCAATCATGTTATTTCAAACCATTCATCAACATAATAAACATGATAAGCCACATATATATACATATCAAATATATACTTTTAAGCCAACATTGGCCAAATCACCCTATACATGCCATTATAACCAAAAGTAATTTGCTATTTATACCGAAATGAGCTGAAGGATAGTGTGATGTTGCTCCGACCAACTTCCAACCAAATCGTGCTTCCAAATTACTATAAAACAAAAGAAAT
Organism: Gossypium hirsutum; assembly: GCF_007990345.1. Lineage (NCBI taxonomy): Eukaryota > Viridiplantae > Streptophyta > Magnoliopsida > Malvales > Malvaceae > Gossypium > Gossypium hirsutum. Next base: position 60,758,749 of record NC_053442.1, read on the forward strand.
GAAATAGAGTAAGCATTTAATGCTTTGTAAGTTCATATAACGGAAATTAACTTTCCATTTATTTACATTTAAGGTCAGCATACAAAATACATCCAAAGAAATTTGGCTAATAGCCTAAACACATAACCTCATCAAATATGTTAGTCTTGTATTTCATACGAATCCCAAGAAACATGTATAAGCTCATCAAATATCAAATTTTCATGTGTTTCATGTATATACAGGTAATTATTCATTCCAAACTCATATTTTCTCATGTCAGGATTTTGCCCGTTGAATCATTTAAAATGTCGATGGATACACGGGTAGTACACACAAAGTGTACAAAATTGTAATTCATCAATTCATATTCAAGAATGCTCATACGAGCACATAAATGGGAAGCTCTGTCGAGCCATATAACAGGAAGCTCATGTGAGTCAATATCGAAAAGTTCAAGCGAGTCAATATCGGGAAGCTCCGGAGAGCCATTAATCGGGAAGCTCATAAGAGCCAGTTATCGGGAAGCTCCGAAGAGCCAATTATAGGGAAGCTCATAAGAGTCATAATGAGAAGCTCACAAGAACCATATAATAGGAAGTTTCAGAGAGCCATATATCGGGAAGCTCATAAGAGCTGCGGTGTGTTCACAACACATGTAGGATCACAACCAATCGAGATGCTCCGAAAAGCTATTAACGGGAAGCTTGTGAGAGCCATATATCGGGACGCTCATAAGAGCTATGGTGTGTCCGCAACACATGTAGGATCACAGCCAATCAGGAACTCCGTATCCATCGAATTTTATTTATTCAAACGAGACTTAATACTTATCAGTCATTGTTGGTTATGTGATTAATAAATACACATAAAAATTTATACAAATTTCATACATGACAATTACACCATCCACATACACAAAATTCAATTCAAACATATAGATATACAATTTAGTTACACGAACTTACCTCGACAAATGTTCGTGTACACAAAAGCTACTAATCCGCTACTTTTTCTTTTCCTCGATTTAATTCCTTATTTGATCTATCCGGATCTATATGAATGAATTAACATCAATTTAATACAATTCATATTCAATTCAATCTAATCCAATTCACATCTTAGGCAAAATTACCATTTTGCCCCTATACTTTTGATTAATTATAGTTTCGTCCCTAGGCTCGAAAAATGAAATTCATGCAATTTAATCATTGTTCCAAGCCTAACCAATTTTCACATGTAACAATAGCAGCCCATGTATGTCATAAAATTCAAAATTTTTCCATGAATTTTACATCTTTTTAATTTAGTCCCTAAATCATAATTTCATCAAAATTCACTTAACAAAAGTTGTTTATCTATCAACAACCTTTCATTTTCTACCATAAAAATTCAAAATTCTACTATATTCATCCATGGAAAAACCCTAATACTTTGATAATTTTACAAATTAATCCCCGAGATAGCTAGATTAAGCTATTACGATATTGAAAATATAAAAATTATTAAAAACGGGATAAGAATACATACCTAATTAAGCCAAAATAGTTTGCTTGAGCTCAACACCCATAACTAGGGTTTTCATGTCTTTATTTGGGAAAGATGATGAATATAATGATATATTTTTATTTAACTAGTTTATCATCTTTTATTATTTCATCTTTCCAATTTAATCCTTTTCTTTTCTTAAGTTTCCAATGACGAATCATCATACTTATCCACTAACTCCTATAAATGGTTTATTTTCCATAAAAAGACCTCAAATTTTGAATTCCATAGCTATTTGATCCCTTTAGTTACTAGAATTCAATTTTTGCACTTTATGCAATTTGATCCTTTGCATCAAGTTTGACATCTAATCGGTAAAATTTTCTTAACAAAATTTTCATACGATATTTCTATCATAATGAAGACCATGAAATAATGTAAAAATAAATTTTAACCATGAAATAATATAAAAATAAATTTTTCTTCCGAACTCAGATTTGTGGTCTCAAAACCACTGTTCTGATTTCACTGAAAACGGGCTGTTACAAAGCATGTTTGTTTTTTTCTCATACAATTGAACCAACTATGTTAATACTTGATAACAAAGTTCCTAATTTGAGTGGTGAAAATTATAAGAAATGGAAAGATGTTGTTTTACATCTTGGCTATATTAACTTTGAATACACTCTCCGTAAAGTTGTTTCCAATACTGAAGGGAGTACCCAAGTTGAGATTGGTTTGTATGAACAATGGGAACGATCCAACTATTTAAGCATGACATTTATCAAATATCACATAATAGACAAAAGTCGTGGGTCGATACCGACTTGTGAGAATATCAAGGAATATATGGAGGCCCTTGATGCTAAATTCGAGTAATCTGATAAGGCTTTAGGAAGCACCTTGCTGAGTAGATTGGCATCCATGAAGCTTACTAATATCAAAAGGGTTCATGAGCATATAATGAAAATGTGTGACATTAGTGCTTAACTTAAGTCCTTAAATATGAACATTAATGACAACTTCTTGGTGCATTACATCTTGAACTCTCTTTCATCTTATTATGATCATTTTTAAGATATCTTAAAACACACATAAGGCTAAATTATCAATCAACGAACTTCTAACCATATGTGTTCAAGAGGAGTAGAGACTACTTCAGGAATCTAGCAAGGTTACACATCTAATCACAGGAAATTATAAGGCCACTTCTAACAAAACTAAACAGTGGAAAGGCAATGCCAATTTGCAAAAAGTAGTAGCAAGGGAAACAAGGATGAATTCAAGTGTTTTTTCCATAAAAAGAAGGGACACGTAAAAAATGATTGTCCTAAATGTAAGGCAGTTGGAAAAAAAAAGTAATCTCGTATCTTTTGTATGTTATGAATCCAATATGGTTACAGTTTCACATAATGGTTAGCAGATTGATTCTGGTTCTACAATTAATGTTTACAATACCATGCAGGAATTTCTCAATCTAAGGAAACTGATAGGAAATGAGTGCAACATCTATTTAAGAAGTAAGATGCCATCATATGTGGAGGACATTGGGACTTATCAATAATTACTAAGTATTAGTTTATTTTTAATTTAGAACAAAAATTTTATATTCTTAGTTTTTCAAGGAATTTAATTTTAGTTTCAAGACTTTTACCATTTAGATATATTTTCAACTTTTGGGATGGTTTTTTTAATTTAATAAAGGACATTTTTTGTTTTGGTACAATGCTTAAAGGATTGTTCAAAATTATTTTTAAACGATGGAAGTGCCATATTGGTTAATGACTTCACATATCGGTGTTGATAATAAATGTTTTGTTATAGATGAAAACTTATCTCTTTTATGACATCAAATATTAGGAAACATGTCCATTAAGAGATTCAAAATATTGGTAAATGAAGAGGTTCTTCAAACTCTTGACTTTATAAATTTTGATATTTGTGTAGACTACATCAAAGGAAAGCAAACTAACAAAAATAAGAAAATGCTAGGAGTTCTGAAATTTTAGAAATCATACATACGAACATTTGTTGCCCTAATATAGATGTTAGTGATTAAAAGTATTTCATTACCTTTATTGATGATCATTTGCAATACATGTATCTCTAATTTCTCCATCACAAAAGTGAGGCATTAGTTGCCTTTAAGGCATGCAAAACATTAGTAGAGAAACAATGTAAAAACCAAACTAAGATTATGAGATCAAACTAACAAGAACAAGAAATATGCTAAAAGGAGTTCTAGAATTTTAGACATCTTACACATAGACATTTGTAACCTTAATATATATGCTAGTGGTAAAAAATATTTCATCACCTTTATTGATGATCTTTCTCGATACATGTATCTCTACTTGCTTCATCATAAAACTAATTCATTAGATGCTTTTAAGGTATACAAAGCATAAGTAGAGAAACAATGCAAAAAGCAAACTAAGATTATGAGATTAGACTAACACGAATAAAAAAAATATGCTAAAAGGAGTTCTGTAATTTTAGAAACCATACACGCAGACATAACAAGAATAAGAAATATGCTAAAAGGAGTTCTGTAATTTTAGAAATCATACACACGGACATTTCTTTCATCGATGTGGATCCTAGTAGTTAAAAGTGTTTCATTACTTTTATTGATGATCTTTCACAACACATGTATCTTTACTTACTTCATCATAAAAGTGAGGTGTTAGATGCCTTTAAGGTATACAAAGAAAAAAGTAGAGAAAAATGCAAAAAGTAAATTACGATCATGAGATCAAATGTAAGTGATAAATTTTTTTAGTAGGTACACTGGTATAGGACAAGAAATGGGACCATTTGTTTATGGCTCAATACAACTCGCCTAGCATACCATTAAAGAATGGTGGTGTTGAATGAAGAAATAAACGCTAATGAGCATAGTAAAGGGTATACTTAGTAACACTAAGCTACCTCATTCTTTATGGATTGAAGCTTTTAAAACATTAGTGTATATCTTAAACCAAGTTCCAATTAAGACAGTTCTTAAAATTCCATTTCAGATATGAAATGGTTGGAAATCGAGCTTAATACATTTATGTGTTTGGGGTTGTTCAGCTAAAGTAAGAGTTTATAATCCACAAGAAAAGAAATTAGATCTCAAAATCATGAGTTTCTATTACATTAGATATGTATACAAATATAAAGGATACAAGTTCTATTATCCTAACCATTCTAGTAGGATCATTGAATCAATGAATGTTAAATTTCTTGATAAGGATGTGTTTAGTGGGAATGATTCCATTAGAGACCAAAGTAGGTTAATACATAAAGAATCGGTCTTGAGATAAATGGTAAGACTCCTAAATCAAGTAAACTGTTGGTTGTTTTTCCTAATAGCTAGGACAAACATTAAAGAACCAATTGTTCAACATGCACATCTTGTTGTGATAGCTTTAGAGGAACAACAATTAGTTGAACCTCCACAAAAGTAACAATTCTACAACAACCTTCATAAGAGATCGTTGATGTTGGTTTAAAAAGATCTTCTAGAGTGAAAAATTGACAATTCCTATTGATTATGTGGTGTATGCTACATGAATCCGACTACAACATTGGTGTTGAAGATGACCTGGACACATTTTCACAAGCCACAGAAAGTACTATATCTAAATGTGGTATGATACTATAAATGATGAGATGAAATATATGCCAAATAATCAAGTTTATGACCTTGTTGAGTTGTCTCAAGGGGAAAAAACTCATTGGCTCTAAATGGATATTTAAACCAAGAGGTGTTTATTAAGCAACATTGAAAGATACAATTCTAGACTTGTTACTAAAGAATTCACTCAAAAAAAAAGGATTGATTATAAGGAAGATAATTTATTGTTTCCAAGAAAGACTCCTTTTGTATCATCATGCCATTGGTTGCTCATTTTGACTTCAATTTGCATCAAATAGATGTGAAAATAGCCTTCCTCAATAAGGATTTATAGGAAAAGGTTTATATGAAACAACTTGATGGGTTCATCTCAAGTGTTGGTGAGAATTTGGTCTACAAACTTAATAGGTCTATTTAGAGACTTAAGCATGCCTCTCATCATTGTATTTAAAAGTCCATAAGGTTATCTCTTCATTTGGTTTTGTAAAGACTATTATGGATCAATGTATATACTATAAGGTCATTGAGGGCAAAATCATCTCTTCTATTACATGTAGATAATATTATGCTTAAACCAATGATTTGATTTTGCTACATGAAGTGAAACAATTTCTCTCTCAGAACTTTAGTATGAAAAATATGGGTGAGGAATCTCATGTCATTGCATTAAGATCCGTAGGGAAATATCTTAGCACATGTTAAGATTACCAAAAGAAACTTATATTAATAAAATTCTTGAAAGATTTTGAATGAAAGATTATTCAACAAGTGTTGCACCCATTGTTAAAGGTGATAAGTTCAATTTGAACCAATGTACGAAACTCAAAATTGAGAAGGAAACAAATGAACAATATCTCAAGTGCTTCAGATGTTGTATTCCTGACGTATGACTAAGTTTGTACCAGACCTAGCATTGCATTTCCAATGTGAATGTTAGAAAGATATTAAAGTAATCATGGGATAGAACATTGGAGAGCTGCAAAGAAAGTGATGAGATATCTTCAACTAACTAAAAATTACATTGTTACATGTCAGTAATCTTACATTTTAGAAGTTGTCGGATATTCAAACAGATTTTGTCAATTGCATTGATTCTCGGAAATCAACATCAATATATGTTTTAATGTTTTTCGATGGAGTCATATCTTTGAGAAGGGTCAAACAAACACTAGTGACTACTTCTACTATAGAGACTAAATTTGTTTAGTGTTTTGAAGCTAACTTACAAGGTAATTGGTTGAGAAACTTCATTACATGTTTTAGAGTTGTTAAGCCTATATCTAGGCCCATACAAATATATTGTGAAAATATGGAAATGATGTTCTTTTCTAAGAACAACAAAAATCGAAATCAAAATAAACACATCAACATTAAGTACTTAGTAACCAGGGAGCATACTAAAGTCCATCGAAATGCTCATTGAACATAAATTCAAAGCTGATAATTGTTGATCCTCTAGCAAAAGGCATATGCCACCAAAGTTTTTCACGGGTTATGTCTTTGAGATAGGATTATCCTAAAACTGTCACTGTGAGGTATTATTTAGTTTAGTTTTCTCATTCTAGTTATGCACATTGAGTAAGGTTCTAAATGATAGCATGTACCACCCATTTCATTTATTGTGTTGGCTTTGTTGTTTATATATATAAGGAAAATATCTTTCTTAGAATAAGGTTTTCCATCTTAATTCCATGTTAAATTCGAAATCATTGATCTGTTGTATCCATATGGATAATAAAATTAAAACATTTCCAAGTTAATAAAATCTAGAAATTTTTTTTTATTTGAACTATTTTTAAAACGTTTTGTCTGAGAAATATGATCATAATTAAATTTTTAATTGCTTAAATTCGTATAGTTTAATCAGTTACATAGTTTTATCAAATGTTTACTTACATTTAATATTCATTTTCTTAGCGCAACTAACCAATTAAATTAACCGAATCAAAAATAAATGTATAATGTAAAATTTAGTTCTTACTATGTAAATCTTTTTATCAAATTTTGTTCTTATACTTTTGTTGAGCTAAATTTAACTTTTAATTTTTTAAAAAGAGTCAACATTGTAAGAAAAGAGTTGGAATGAGATTTTTTTAATCAAAATACTAATTAAACTATTAAGTTTTTAACATGCATGACAATCCATGTGTATTTATGTTTTTTTTTAATTTTTTTATAGTTTTAAATTATTTGTTGACATGACATATAAAATAAACAAAGTTATATCAGCTTGAAGTGCATGTGAACTATCATACGATTACCAAGCCGTTTTAATCAACATTTTCATTAAAAAAAGTGATCTGAATTTTTTTTGAAAAGTTAACAATTAAATTTAATTTAAAAAAAAAGAAAAGAAAAGTAGGGTTTTATCTTTGTAATATTAAGACAAGAAAAGTTATACTTGCTATCCAATTATTACAAGTTTGGAAAAGGTTGAAGCAAAAAACAAGTCTGAGTAAGCAAAGAGATAATTGAGTGGCCTTATCTTTTCCAACATCCCATAATCTCAAAACAATATTTCTTTTAAGAAAAAAAACACCAATAAGATTTTGGTAGTATTATTCGTGAATGTTGAAGATAGATGCAGGACCTTTAACGTCTACAATCGAGTTTTACCATGTAAAAAATATGTATACTTTTTTTTAAAAAAAATTATTTAATTTTTATTATATTTAATTTTTTTATATTCATTAAGTCCGTTTTACGGTTCATATTCGAGGTTTGTGGTTGTTCCTCTCAACAATGTCGTATCTAAGGTTCAAACCTGGGTTCTCTCCTTGAGAGTGTAATGTATCTTACCATTACACTGTCGGTATTATATATTTAATTTAATGTCCTTTGTAATACTATCATAATTGATGCAGTATCACTCTTGTCAACGATTTATTTATGCAACTGAAGGATGATATTGGTTCAGTTCCATTAGATCTTTTAGATTTTTTGAACTGTCAATCTTAATTCAATTCGAATCTCGATTTTTCTATATTAATTTTTGGTTTTGGATTTTTAAAGTAATTTTAAGAAAATGAGTTTTTGTTTTATAACTTCGACAAAATTTTAAAGTCTTGTTCATAAATATTTCTAATAATAATAATAATTATTCAAGAATTTTTAAACTATTTTCACTATTTTAAATATAAAATAATTATTTTATATCATAAAAATTAAAATTAATTAATATTAAATAAAAAATAGAATTCTGCTCAATTTCAAACAATCACAATTTTTAAACTTACATTTTATAAATAATTCAAACACTCAATTCGGTCTCACTCAACCGTAATGCAACTATTATTTAGTGGTGAAATCACTGCTGTAAACACTCCTTCAACATGCAAAAGCTACGAGGATCCAGACTAGACGCCATTTTTTAAGCACAATCCTAATGCATGCTCTATTGGCAACAAATATTGGGATAAGCTACAAAACTTGGGAGTCTTTCATCCCATCCAATTACGAATTAGGAGTTAAATTGTAAACTTTTGTTTTAAATTTTCATTACCCACCAATTTCAAGGCAATCAACATCCTATTTTGGACGTCAAAATTCAAGATTGGAATCATTTTCGGACTTAAAAGAATTTATGTATTTTACTTGAATAAACCATAGTTTATTTTATTAAAAAACATATGATTGTGAATTAACTTTATTAATAACATAAGCATAGATTATTACCATTATTGGTAATTCGATTCGACTCAAAAAATTCAAAAAAAAATTCAGAATTCGAGTTTAAATTGTATTAAATTTTTAAATTCGAATAATTCAAATAATTCAAACAAATTTAATATCAAATCATTTTACTTTCCTTACCCCAATTTTTTTTCCTTTTTACTTTTTCCAAGCCCCCAAAACATTTTTGTTTTTGCTTTCCCCCAAATCTTTTACTTTTTCCCAAACCCCAATTTTTTTTTTCTTTCAAATTTATGTCTACTATTTATATTATTGAATTGTTTAATCATGCTGGACATTTATCAATTTCTATTAAAATTGAATTATTGATGATGCCATAAAATATTCGTGTTAAAATATTCTGTTGGTATCCATTTCACATTTTATCTTTAAAATAAATTTTATTAAAAAATCACATTTTTACATTTAATATATTTTTAATTTCAAAATACATTGTCAAAAAATTCATAAAATAATTAGATAATTGAAGCAACTAAGTAATCAAAGAAGCTAACCCGTATATAAAAGATTAATAAATAAATTATGAGGGGATGAAAGTTAATAACAAATTTGATTACGGTGGGTGACAGTGACTATAAAGACCCAAAGTTATTTTTTAATTTAACTCAAACAAATATATTCAATTCGAGTTCCATATCACTTGACTTGATTCGAAAAAATTCCAAATCGAGTTAGAATAATAAAATAAAATTCTTCAACTCAATTAACTCAAAATATTTTTATTCGATTCGATCAAATGACCACCCTTAATTCACACTCCAATCTATTAGGATTTTCACGTTAAAGGGTTGGTTAGAATCCCATAATTTAGATTCATTAAAATTCAAAGAAAGCATGGTCTCTTTTTTAACCCGTTTCGAGAACATAAAGAAACCTAAGTATTTTCCCAAGAGGTTAGTGGCTTTGAATTTTAGGCAGTTCAATACTCACTCGTTTTGAGTAGGTGATTTATTGGGTGAAAATAAAATTCTCCATTTGCTATGGCTGGTTTTTTTATTTAACTCCTCAACCAACAAATCCAGAACAGACTGGATAGTTGAAATGGGTTGGTGATTCGTCTTCAAAAAAATAACATCATCAATGAAGAATATATGACATATTTGGGCCTTGATGTGAGGTGCAGAGATGTTTCCATTTCTTAGTATCGACTCTTGGGAGAACTCAAGGTTAAAGAATTCCATACAAAGGATGAAGATGTACGTGGAAAAGGGATTGCTTTGTCTTATTCCTCGTGAAAGTTTGAACTCCTAAGTTTTTCTCCTTTAACCACTAATTAGAGTTCCTAAGATGATATAATTGTTGGAAGTTTCCATGTATTTTAAAGATTTAGACATATCTCACATATAACACCCTAAGTCCAGTCTAGACGATATTACTAAGTATAGAGAGCTATATCAACTCTTTCTGAAAAAATCCAACCTTTAATAATTAGTGTTCAACAACCCAAGACATTTAAAAGTTTACAATCAAAATACAAAACCCAACATTTAAAGTCCACAAACCCAGTAAGATGATAACAACGTAAAACCAAATAACATAACAAGTTAATTAAATTATATGATTGAGCTCCTGAAACGTCGACCCGATCAACTCTAAGGATTACCTGAAATTCGAGCAACAGTCGAAATGAGTTATATACTCAATGTGTAACTTATGGACTAATTAAGTAAAATAGTCTCGATCTTACTTTCAGATCTTATTTAGTCGAATATCATAATAAAAAACGAATACAGAACATATCAGATACAGTTACAGATACAGAACATATTAGATACAGTTACAAATTCAGATACAAATGCAGAGTCCTACCCCCATCTGCTACACCATCTCTAACCACCCCTCCACACCAAATAGGGTATCAAATACTCATTCATCCCTACACATCGCATAGTGTCTATATGTCACATTCAGAACATTACAGGCTAGTTGCCAGATCGAATGTGATAACTCGCTAGAATCAGATATGTATATATGGCTTAGCCACTAGAATCAGCAGATAATTAAACTGCCCACACTTACTCCTTTATCACAAATTCCATCCCAATGCAGATGCATGATTAATAGATATCAAACATGCATATACAGTGGTATAGATCCAGACAATATAGAACATGCTTGCTCATCAAATAACACGACAAATTTATGTCCATATAAACAGATTGTCCAGTAACAGGCCATCAGACAATAAGTTTTATAGCCTAATTCAGATCTTACGGAAAGCTTACGTTTGATTTAAATGACAATTACGGCCTTAGAAAAAAATTTTATTTTTGACCTACACGCCCGCGTGGATTCACACGGCCTAGATGGTTGGCTCGTGTAGTTTACACGACCTAGCAAACGCTCATGTGGTCTAGCTCATTAATACATAAGGTTTTGTTACTCAAATTCCCAAAACAGTGAGTTACATGGCCTGGACACACGCCCGTGTCTCTAGCCCGTGTGACCCTAATTCACAAACAGTGAGTTACACGGCCTGGACACACACTTGTGTCTCTAGCCTGTGTAATCCTAAATTCAAAATAGTGAGTTACACAGCTTGCCACACAGCCGTGTGGCTCACACGACTTGGAACACGGTCATGTGGCGTCAACAACCATGTTTTTCAACCTCTGTCCTTCGTAAAATTCTGAGTTTCCGTTACGCCCCTGACACTATTTCGACGGGGAAGCAATCAGGACAAATCCAAAACTAAAAACAACATTCCAAAGACCAAATAAACCATTATTCTCCAACCAATTGCCAGAATTAGACTCCAAACCAAGTTATGTCGAAAAGCTTCAATGCAAACCTCTAACACGAAAGGTCAACACTTACCTTCGTACAACGCAGAAAGTAATAGACTTAAAGCATTGGAGAAAATTTAGCCTCGAGACCTTCGCCGAAAAGAAGACCAAGCAGAAAACACGATTCCGACAAAATCAATAAACGTTAACAAAATTTAACAATACAACTTACGTATTTAACCTTCCGGTCGAAATACTATGAGACACACGACTTCCTCAACAAAACCACAACAAATTTTAACAAAAAAAAAACTCAAAACGATCAACAAAGAAGAATCGCAACAAGCAAAAAATGTGGAAAGAACACTAAAGAGGGAAAGTCGAAGTAATCAATTTTTTTTTTAAAAAGTAACTTCACTTAACAGAGTGATACTGAAAATATATCCCTCTTTCATTCACACAAAGACTTGAACGTAGGACTAAAGAAAATATAGAAGCTTAACCAGTGAACTAGCAAGCTCATTCTTTAGTCAAACTTACATAGAATTAAACATAAGCCACAATTGCAAGGCTAAGGGTTAAGTCAAAAAAAATAGGAAATTTCTCCAAAATTGGGATTCAAACCCTTAATCTCAAACATACAACTAATGAACTAAACCATTGAAGCAGATGCTGAATTCATGTCAAGAATTGACAGATAAGTATTCAATTTTTTGGGGAGTTACACCACATCCTTTAGATACACCTATTAAATGATGTTTATATAGTGTTTTTACTATGGACTTATAAGATCCAAAATAAGTGGATGGGTACTCACGCTTTATATGATGTTTATATAGTGTTTGCTCTTCCTTGTTCCTTGATTTCCAAAGGGTAACAGAAGTGCTTGTTGAGTTCTGAGGGATGGGCATATCCACGAAATATCTTTAAGGACAATGGTATTCACGCCTCAAGTAGCAACTCTAATTTTCTAACAATAACCCATGATCAAGTTTATCTATTCGGCAGGAAAGTTAAAACAAAATGGACTCTACTAGTAAAACCTCACAGGAGTCTATATTAAGCTTTTTTCCATATTCAGTTTAATGATCATGATTCATGTCTTACCTTTGAACTTTCAAATTGAGTGGAGCACTTCTTGTACAATAATGGCATTTCACCATTCAGTGCCCTTTAATGAAACTATTTTCAATTGGCGAGATGATCTTCTCAAGAAGCTATCTAAGTCTATGGACAAGATTTTTGTAATGACCATATAAAAGGTGTTATTGAGACTCCCATATTGGCTCACTAAAATAGGGGAGGGAGTTTTAGGGATCAATGATATAAGGATTTCATTTGTGCCAATTAGGGTTTTCTAGGTACTAAAAACCTCAACCACCATATCATATACCTTTCTTTTAATAGAACTTCAACATCTTTGGTAAAAGAGGTAATGAAGACCATTTGGGCTGAAGGCTTTAAACGGTTTAAAGGAGAACATTGCTATTGCAATCTCGCTCTCAAAAATGGGAAAATCAATTTCTATCTATCTTGGGATGACAAGATTATCCAAAGAAGGGTGGAGGGGGATTTCTTTGTATTCAAAATAATTTTTTTGAGTCAAACTATTTTGAGAAAGTATTTTGTATGATTACCTTTATTCCCTCTTTCTCAGTAGTCTATTATTCTATGTTATCATTAGGTCTTAAGATTTTGTTTAAACTCTTCCTTTTAAGAGCAGTGGGAAGCAAAACCTTCGAGTTTTTTCATGTCAAATAACCAATCTACTCTAGATTTCTTAACCTAAAAATCCTCTTCCTCCTTCAAGATCTCTTGGTATTCATCCACGAAAGTCTTTTGGAGTTAAAGAAGGAAATCACAACTTTTTATTTCTATAGCTCATTCAGTTCCTGCAAGTTTAGCAAGAATTTTACTTTTCTTATGAAAGAAACTATCAAACACTTCTTGATTCCATATCTTGAGGAGAGAAGTGAGTTCCCCAATGGGCTAGTGTAGAGTGGTTTACGATTCATTCCAAACCTGTAACGACCCGATAGTTAGGGGTGTCGAAAAGTACATTCTCAAGACTCTGTTCTTATAAATCAGACTCATAAATATTTTTAATAAATATTTACAAAACTAGTTGTGTAGTTAATTAGGTTTCGGTTAAGCGAATTTACTTGAATTAAAAGTAATTAGGTATAAGGACTAAATTGCATATAGGGTGAAAGTTTAATTATAGATTAAAGAACAATTAAAGGGCCAATGTAGTAATTATACCTATATTATAATAATTAAAGTTAAAATATGAAATCCTAATAATTAAGTAAATGTATATATATTATATAATAATAATTAAAGTATAATAAAATAAAATATGTAAAAAAAACATACAAACTAAGAAAGAAATAGAAAGAAAAAAAACGAGACACACGGCCAAGGGCTCCAAATTTTCAAAGTTCAATTGGTTAGTCAATTTAGTCCTTTTTCTTGTAATTTATATGTTTTTGGAATCCCAGTACCTAGAGTAACCCAACCCATGTCGAAATTTTAGCAATTATTAAGTTTTTAAATGTTGTTAATGTTGAATAATTTTAGTATTAGGGATTAAATTGATAGATTTTTAAGTTAGAAATGGAAAAGGATTAAATTGTAGAACTAATTGTAAATTTTGAGTAATAGGGACTAAATTATGAAAAATTTGAAATTTAGGGATTCGAGTGAAAATAGAGAGTTAAATTTAGCTTAAAGGGAAATTAGTATGAAAATATAAAATTAAATGTGAAAAATAAAAATTAGTCTTGGTTTAGGGACTAAATTAGAATTTAGGCAAATATTGAGTAAAAATTTAAATATTCAATATTTAATATGAAATTGAAATTTTATTGTATTGATGACTTTTAATTGTTTTAATTCCATAGCTAATGTCATATCGGAATCCTCGACTAAAAAGGAGAAAGATAAAATCGACGTTGAATAGCTCGGAATTCCTAGTTTGTATTTCTATAATTCGAACTTAGTTGTTAATTGTTATAATTCAATTTAATGCATATGGTAAGTGTTGAGGTGAGTAATTGACATTTGATAATTAATTGAAATGGATTGAATTGGTAGATACATATTGAATGTATTGATTATTGAATTGAAATGTATATATATGTGATTATATGAAAAATTAGTATTGGATATTGGTTATATCTAAAATGTGAAATTAAACTCTATCAACTGTATCAGGCTGAGTCGGATATAGATGGCATGCCATAGGATAGGAAGAGTTCAAGGATTTCTTCGACTTTGAGTCGATGAGGCACTGGGTGCCAATTTACTTTGGTTTAACCAATGAGACATTGGGTGTCAAATGTATATAGCGCTGGGCGCATATTACTTTAAATTTATCCGATGAGGCATTGGGTGCCAAACTGGTGTGTTGGTTGGATCCGTGTATCCGCCCTAGTCGTGTTAATAGGGGTAATTAAATAAAACAGTACTATGATTGATATTGGATGATATTGTATGTGAATTGAAAATGAGATAGTGATTTGAAACATGAAAATGAGATACATGAGTTATGTACTCATGAATTGGATATGGAATGGCTAATGTCATTATTTAAATGATATGTAGATCAAATTGTGAAAAGCTATTATATAACAAGTGATGAGAATTGAGTATGGCATGAGATGATGTATTCATAAGTTGAGTATTGAATGGCTAATGCCATTGTACAAATAAATATGGTTTGATATGTGAATAACTATTTATATAGCAATTGTGTGAATTGGGACATTGTTTAACTAATGAAATATGATAACATATGATAGTCATGATACTAGACCTTAATATGTGCTTAAAATTCAATTGTGCATATTATATTATCTTGCCTTTAAATATTCGGATTATAGAAATACCACTGAGCTTTACTCAGCGCACAGTTTTGTTTTTCCGTGCACAGATTAGGTACTTCACTTTTGATTGTCAATTCAGCATCCAACAACGATCCCGAACTCAAATGTTATGATGTTTATCTTTTGTGTTGGCATGTACCTAGGATGTCTAAATGATAGTTATTTTGTGGATGGATTGTAAATGAAATTGTAAGTGTTAGGTTGGTTTGGTATATACATATAAACATGTGTTTGTGTTTGAAGCCATATTATGGCACGGTAAATTGAACCAAATTTAGATATTTGCATGTGAATTTAAGTTGATGTTTAAGTGCTTATTAACTAGGCAAAATGGATTGAATTTGGTATGTTTGTAATTTGGATTTGAATGATGCTTAGATGATATGAATTGATGATATAAATGTGGTACCAATGAGGGTACATTGGTTAGGCACTTAGAATGATTGTTTTGACATGTTTTGAATCTGTTTGATCGTGTTTTGAACTGGTTAAAAGAATGGTTTTTTAGTTGTTTAATGTCCAAGCTTGTAGGGAATGGTAAATTTGTTGTTTAAGGCACATTTTAGGCCCACACGGCCAGACACACGGGTGTGTAACTTGATCGTGCGAGACACACAGGTAGTATATGGGCGTGCGAGGCCATTTCAAAGAGTACACAGCCTGGCACACGGGCGTGTGGCTTGGCCGTGTGACCCAAGTCAGAGAGTTACACAGCCGTGTGTCCCTACTTCAAATGCCCACACAGCTAGACACACGGACGTGGGACTTAGCCATGTGAGTCACACAACCTGACCACACGGCCCTGTGAACCCTACAGTTAAAAACTTTCTAATTTTTTTCTAAAAATTTTCAAATACTCCCGATTTGGTCTCAAATCGTTTCTAAAGTGTTTTCAAACTCTCAAAGGCTTATTAAGGGACTCTATGCATGTTAATTTTGAATCATTACATTATTTTTGAAATGTTTGAAATGAATTATTAGATTATGATTCTCAGTAATGCTCTGAAACCCTATTCCAATGACGGATATGGGTTAGAGGTGTTACAAAGCTAATTGAAAGATTTTTTTCAAAGTCAAGGTGGTCTAGCCACATTTTTTGAAACCTATAAGGTTAACTTTTGGTTTGGTCTATGTTTGGATTAGAAAAAAAAAACTAAGGAAATCTAAGTAAAATGAAGGGGAGGAATCATCTTTCCTTTATTTGAAAATTCTTTTATTAAGGTAGGGAAAGTAAAGGGAGTTAAGAATCCTTCACTGTCCCTTATTTTACTTTATTTTTAAATACCCCAATTTGAGGTAAACTGAGAGGATAGGAAATGTTGTCAATTTTAAAATATGTAAAATATCATTTTTTATCATTCTAAAAATATTACTATTATATATTGTTGTCTTCAGGAATTATCAGCATTCTTTGGAATAATTACCACCATTCTTCGAAATATATTCACTTATAAAAATAATCTCTTATTTAATGCAGCACACCTTAACCCGTAGGACTTGGTGCAAGGTAAAAAATATATAAGCACAAACATAGACTTTTAATGGAGCTAAAGTTGGTAAAGATTACTAATGTTATTCCTACCCAATAGAGGCTGGTAGAAAGTTTAGTTTTACATTGCTCGTGCAGAAAGTTCTCAAAGCATGCTAGTTGCTTGTAGGAGAGTGACTATATATAGATTGTTTATTTATGTTTTAATGTGGAATTTTTTTTTCATATAAAAGAAACCATTTTTGTCAAAGTAGAGATCAAACATAAAGATCAATCACCATATTTTCATCACCATAAATCGATAGTCCAACCATTTTTCCAATTTCTAACATCTCACCCATCTCTATTTAAAAGAGAAAATTAGTCACCAATTTACAAGCTTTCTTACCTAACATTTTATGTCGTAACCCTCTATTTTTAAAAGTTGTAACAACTATATTTTATTATTTATCTATTTTATATTAATTAGGAGTCTTTAATTTTCAAATTTGTTTGATATACATTGCTTGGATTATTAACTCAATTTTTTAAGTTAGAATTCAAAAAGTAACAACCTTATATTTATATAGAGACTGATGTCTCAATTTTTTTAAAAACTCTTTTCTTTTATTAAAATTATCTCTACCGTATCATTAAATGTGGGGTAAATTACTTCGTTAGCCACTCAAAATAGCGGTTATTCCTATTTTGGTTACCCTGAAATGGTTTTTGTTAATTTGACACTACCACTACAAAAATTGACCAAACGGGTCACTCTACGGTTAAATCTATTTCTTCCACCATTAAGCCTATTTTTTGTTCCTTTTTCCATTTTTTTTCTTTTTTTTCTTTTCTCCCTTATTCCTTTTTTTGTTTTTCCTTCTCTCCTCCCATTTTCATCATCTTCTTCCTTACACTACTCTTCCTTGACAACTACACTTTCACAACGCCACTAGTTAGAATAGCCACCAAACAATCCACATTTACTTTTTCTTTCAATCTAATAGTTCAAAGCTTCTCAAAACCCACTAGAAAACCACGAAAATACCAAGTCAATTTTGAACTTCCCTTGTCTCGATTTACCACCTTCGTTGTTTGATTGCTGATCGCTTATAAACATGTTATTGTTTATAGTTAAATATAACACCAAAATTTAAGATATAAGAACGGCGGTGTTCACAAGTGCACGAGTCAAATTGTAATATGGTTTGTATAATGAAATACTTTGGAAGTATTCTGAGGATCGTACCCAAGGGAGGATGGAATAAATAATGAAAACATTTTTACAATAACAAGTCTAAATAGTAGTAATTAATCCCTATATTACGATAAACCATAAAATAAATTAAAGAGATAAAAAGAAATAAATAAAGAAAAATAAACAAACAAAATAAATCAATAAACCAATCAGTAATATTTACTTGCTTTAGGGTTTGTAACTAACTTTGGATTAGGGTTTTAGGGTGAATTAACTATCGATTAACCAATAATTACCTCTCGACCTATAATTAACTAATCGATTGGTTGATACTTGCCTATCTCCTGACCTCACTTTCTCAACTAGGATAAATTACGATTTACTCGGTTTGAATTATCTCCCAACCTTATTGAGCCTATGATAACTTCTTAAGGTTTTCAATCCTAACAATTTAAGCACACATAATTCATAACAATTAATCCCTCTCAAGAAACCCTAAATCCTCCATTAATCATATCTCATCCACTCTTTAATCTCCCTTAAGGGATTTAGCCACTCATATTATTCATAATCTCTATCTTGATTGAATAAATCATGTAAAGAACACGATCAATTGGAAAGAGAAAATAGAATTAAAAAATCATGGATTGAATATCGAATCTAGAACGGAGTAGTAAATGTCTTGATTGGAATAAAGAATTAAATTGAATGCAAAAAGAAATATAAACTGAAGACTTTGATAATATAAATAAACTCTTGAATCAAAATTGATTTCAAAAAGAAAACAAAAAAGTATTGAAAAATTGAAAAGAAAATAATCTAATCATGCTCCTAAACTACTATGGTTTTTGAAGGCGTCTCGGATGACTTAGTTGCATCAAACCCCTAATGTCTTATTTATAGATGTGTTGGCAGTCCAAATTAGGTCTTTATATAAGTTTGATTGCGCGGACAAACATAACCCTGATAAAATTATGCAACAGGTCGACATGTGTCGCGCCATACCCCTTGCGTGGTGCGACACAACACCCAAATCTTACCTAATGTCGTTCGTTTGGTGCTTTGATTTCCTGAGAAGCTTGTGTATCACTCGACCCTTACTTCCATGTCAATTGGGTCTTTATATCTTCATCCTACACACTCAATTAAACAAATTAGCACAACCTAGGGCCTGTGTTGGCTTATTAGGTCATAACACCTGCAAAATGTGTTAAAAAACACTTATTTTATTAATTTTCTATCCTAAAGCCTAAATACTGATGTAAGAGGCCCAATTTGCCCGGGCCCAAAATCACAAAGAAATAAAAACCAAAAAAATAATTAAATGTCCAAAAAGTCCAATTACAAAAACAAGCCCAGATTCCATTACCCTAATTACAAATCAGCTAAATCTAACCCGAACGGCCCAAATCCCTAGCCCGTTTCCAGAAACCCAGCCCAGTTGCATTGAAGCCCAAAACAAAAAACATAAGCAGAAACCCTAGGGCATCTGCAAACTCCAGCCGCCGCATGTGGAAACCAGTTTCGTCTGCGCGCGTGTACTAGCAGTCACTGTCCCTCCGCACGCACCAGGCGCATCCTCCCTCCAGGCTGGCTGAGCACCATACACCTACAACACAAACGAAAAACGAACGCAACGCACACAGCAACAAACAACAAAAGCAGAATAGCAGAGAAAAAGGGGATTTTTAGAAAAAAATTCTTGTAAAAGCTTGATTTATTCCCGGCTATACAAAAGCTATTTTGGAATTTGTAAAAAGGGGGGATCCTTTTTTTTACGCATTCAATATAAAAATTGAGAATACAGAGAAAAAAAAGCAGAGAAAGGTTATTTTCGGGAGTTTTTTGTTCTTTTCTATTTTTCTTCGCTGGTTGCTTGATTTTTTTTGGTTGCTTTCTTTTGCTAGTTTTTTAGATTCATCAATCGTTTTATAAAAGAGAAACAAAAAAGAAAGGGGGAAGTTAGAACTCGTACCTGGCTGTGCGACCTTGGCTCTCTCTCCGTCGTCATCGGAGTCTGGGGCAAGGTTCGGGGAGCCTTCGAAGAAGGCGATGAACCGTCGTGCGGCGCAGAGGGAGAGTGTTTAGTTTTTTGTTATTTTTTTTCTTTTTCTTTCTTTCAAATGGCAGATTAGATTAGTTTAGGGTTTTTCTTATTTTTGGGTGGATTATCAAAACGGCGCCGTTTAGCAGCCTTTGACCCGCGTGGTGACCCGACTCGAGGGGAGGATCCGCGCGTTTTGGGTCTGAGGGGCTATTTGCGCACTTAATCCCTCCGCATTTTGTTTTCCTTTCAATTTGATTTTTCTTAAGTTTTTAATTTATACTTTATATTTTATTCGGATTTCAATTAAGTACAGTTTGGAAAGGTGTCGTTTCACGTGATTGGCATTGAATATCCAATTTTATGTTTAATTACTGATTTGGTCCTCCCATTTTGTTTTACTTTCGATTCTACCCCGAATATTTGTCTTTGAGTTCAAATTAGTCCTTTATTTTGTTATTTTGCTATTTTATTAATTAACTTAGTTTTTTAATTCATTTATTTATTTCTTATTTTTACATTATCATATTATGCTATGATTTTTACATCGTTATTATTATCATATTTCTATTTTATTTGTTTATCTAAGTTTAAATATCTTGTAATCCCTTTTATTATTATTATTTATCCATTTATACCATTTTTTAGATTTTGTTATATATATATATATATACATGCATACTAACATATATATAGGTTTTTAATTTTTACATATATGTACGTACTTATTGCTTTATAATATACATATACATACATTTTTTTAACATGCGTACACGCATAATTTTTCAAATTTATATACATGTACATAAATACCTACCTTTATATTTTTATATGTTTTATAACTTTATACGTATATATATGTATACATATATACTCATTTTTTTTATAATTTATATATACATATATTTATACCTATATACATATTTGCTAAATTTTTGTAAGTATATATTTATATGTACGTACTTATATATTTTTTTTATACTTTCTAATTTGTATATATATTTACACCCATATTTGTAATTTAATTTAAACATATATAAATTATAATCATTTACTTGTTTATATATCTTTTAAACTTTGATGCATACTTACGTATATTTTTATATTTTATTTTATATATATATACATATTTTTTATTTTCATGAATACATGCACATACATATGTTTTTCATATTTTCATTATTTTATACGTATTTATGTTTATATATCTTTTATATTTGTATCATTTCGTTAATTTTGTTCATTTATTTACATGTTTATTATTGTTTGTTTTCTTACTTTAGTTTCTAATTATTTGTTATTTTGCCCGTATGATTGTTTTTATTATTTATTGTTTTGCTTGTATCATTTTATTTACATTGTCATCGTTATTATTATTTTGCATCCATTTTTTACTCGGATTTATCAAAAACGGAAAATTTCAAAATAAAAGCAACAGTCGGTATTTGGGATCTTCGAGAGAATCGAGCCCTAACGTATTGGGTTCCGATTTTCTTTGTTAAATCTAAATAATCGAGATTACTCTTTTTATAAAAAAACATAAATAAAAACTCATTATCGAGAATTCAATACGTTGTGTCCTAATGCATTGGATATGACGTATTGTATTCTCGAGACGAGGATTTTCTAACAAATGCAATATTCGATATTTAGGGATATTGTGAAATCGAGCCCTAACTTACTGGGTCTTGATTTTCTCATTTAATTCAAATAATCGAATAACCTTCTCAAAACGCATGGGTTTTAAAAGTCAAGAGATAAATTTAATTTTGAAAATTTAAAATGTTGCACTCTAACTTACTGAGTGTGACAATTTATTTCTTTGAAATAAGTGAATCTCATCGTCTAATTCATTTTATCCAAAAGAAAAGGATCGTATTTTAAAATCTTTTCAAAATTTCGACATTAAGACATTAAACAATTAATTCGGTACCAATTTTGGGCGTCACGAGGGCGCTAACCCTTCCTCGTGCGTAACCAACTCCCGGACCTATTTTTTTCAAATCTCGCAGACCTAAAATTTTTAATGGTGAACCGGTACACCTTAATAAAAGATCGGTGGCGACTCTCATTTCCATTTTTAAAGTCGATTCCTATTTTTCGAAAAACTTCAAAAAGATGGTTTCGACAGCTAAAAATATAAATTAAAATACCAAATTGCTTAGAAAATAAGCTCCTTAAATACGAAATTGACCCGAATTAACTACTACATTTGACGGTAAATCACCTTAGGTATAAGATATGTGCCTCTTCTTGACCGAATACACTTCATCACTTTGATCATCGCGTCACAGTTGACGCATCCCCCCTGAATTTGTGTTCGGTGTTGCTTTTGATATTGAGCATATATGGTGTCACCAATGACACTCTTAGATGGTTTGAGAAATTGTTTCAGTTGGCTTGATATCCACCCCAGCTTTACAGCACAAGTCCGTGACTAGGTGCAGAAATATATACCAACCTTTGATTCCTTAACGCATTTCCACATGCAGTCATGGATCCAATTTTCAAAATATATGCGCTTCTCCTACAAAAAGTCATACAACAAAATAGCTCAGAAGACATTAACATTAGAATCATTCAAAGCAGGACAAATACGAGTAAAGATTAATTGTATCCACATTTGGCATTCAAAAACATAATTGTCTGATTAAAACTAAGTGGTATTGTAGCATTAGGCCTATTTTTCGTTAAAAAATTAATTACGACATCCATATCAATTTTCGGAATAATGGTCGCGTCCACTTTATTCAAATAATCGCGTTTGGAATATGGAATGTCATAATATTTACATATAGCACAAGGGAAAATGTCAACTTTTTTCCCTCGAACAAAACTCTATCACCCTCAGTGTATTTTAGATTAGCATAAAATTCTATTACGACTGGGGCAACGGCGGTCTATTTCAAGAGAAGGAAAAATGTGTATCAACCATGGTGCTTGGCTAAGTCCAACAACTCATTACAAAAAGGACGTGGCTAGATCAAAGCCACGCTCTTGAATAAAAGTTTGGCTCTGAAGTTCTAAAAAAGTAGTCATCAGCCTCCTTACACTTATTTTTTTCACATTATGATCAGGAGACGAGCATGCAAACATGATAAGTGATATTCAACAATAACCCACAATAATCATTCAACTTAAAATTTTGCAAGAATATATGAAAACGCCCTAAAAGTTGAAGTTTAGAATCCTTAACCTTAGTTTTGGAGAAGTAGAAGATGAATGTTGACCACCACTTGCTTAGGTCATGCTCTAATGTTGAAGACTGGGGCTAAAACATTTAAGAGATTAAAGAAAGAAAGTGCAGAAAACTTTGAAGAAGTACCGAAAATTTTAAAGAAAATCAATAGTTCTAGCCCAATATTGAAAGAAAAGAGAAGGGGAAATTGCTTTTTGGTTTGAAAATTGAAAGATTGAAGAAATAGGGGTTAAAGGGGCTTTAAAAAAAATTAAAATAGAGGGTTTTCGGGCCGGGTCACGACAGAAAAATGAGTTTTTCGCGAAACCCAACAGTCATGTCGCGACTCTAATTCGTGGTATGGTGACACTAGGAGTTAACTATCTCTCGTGTCGCAATGGTAGAGAACCTCAATTTCAAAATAGGTTTATTCTTTGGATTGCATTCATCCCTCGAAATAGGGTTCAATTTAATTAGCTTTAAGTCCAACGGTTAGCCATTGTGGCTAAAAATTTTGGTGGTTTTAAAGGAAGTAATATTCTATAGACAGAGAGGTATGGTAGATGCGGGTTGATGTTGTATGAGAATTTTGTTGGGTGGTCCTTATCATTTCCCTCATTACCATGATTTGAGCCACTGCCACTAAATGGGGGCATTTTACGGATTCAATAGAGCCATAGTTGTGGCCACATCTTGTACATTTTAACTTTGCAGTTTTATCCTAACCCAAGGCTTGAGCCCCTCAAGAAAGTAGAACATTTTATCCTTTCCTAACATGTTCCTAAAGTCTATCATTAGGGTGGAGAAACTGCTCACAAACACTCGAATTGTTCTTGTCTTAGCTATTTCCCTAAGCTTCCGTCTCATTGTGTAAAGAATTAACTCTTTAACTCTTACTTTAGATTGCTTCAAGTTTTGATAGGGCGTTCATCATTTACAAATTTTGAACACCACCACAACTTTGCAGCACCCGCAAGATACATTACGGCCATGACCACGTCTTAGTTAGTGTACACAACCTTGAAATATCGCTCCATACTGAACAAGAAAATTTTGAGTTCTTTGTCATCCCTTGCTCCTTTATAGTGTCACAGTTCTGGCACCTTGGCGCGCTTACCTTTGTCTATTGTGCAATAACTCATTCGTCTCACAGCCATTTGAAGCACATTCACTTGAGCCTCGAGCTCCTCAAGTCCCTATTTAGTGACGCTTGTAACATCCTTTGCCTCATCACATAGGTTGCTTATCACTTCCTCAGTCCTATGTTTAATAATGCCAATGCCATCCCTTTTCTCATCACCCAAGCTATTCACAGCATTAGATAGCTATTTTTAGGCTATCTTAATTTCCCTCATCTAGTCACTCATGACCATATGTGCTTTTAAAGCAACCACTGTAGCCTCAAGTTCTTCAATTCTAGTGTGGTCCTCTGACTCACCACCTTAAGTAGCAACCATCATTGAATATGCTCAACTAAGGACAATGCAACTTGACTCTAATACCACATGTCATGAACTGAACGTTGTTCTCTCATTTGTTAACCCATGCGACACTTTGATAAAAGCTTCCACTCAAATCAACCAAGAATCTCAATAGTCTATTTAAAGATAAGCAAGCCACAAATTAATCTCTAGCCACATTGCAATCCCATAAGGCATAGAAAATACACCTGATCTACCTCTCCTTCCTTTAGAAGGAAAAAGACTTTATTATTTTGAAAAGAATTTACAAAGAAAAAGGGTTACAAAAGTGATCCAATTACACTTACCGACGTTCGACTTGGGGTCGTTGGCGCAACCCTATAAAGAATACCTTATCTAATGAAATAGTCTAACAATTGTTGATTGTCCACCCCTATAAAATGTAAAAGTGATTTAATAGGAATACTACCATGTAACATTTTTTTAAAAGAATATTGAAAAACATTGTTTTTAATCGAATACTAAGAGACATTTTTTTGAGCCAAAATGCCAAAAGGCATTAAAACGTTTAAATTTGGGACTTTCCTTCTTTTCTAAATACACTCTCCCCTTAAACTCTTTACCTTGCCATGATCTTATAAGGGTGAGTTTGGATGGGCGGTGTGTTTACTTGCGGTTAGTGTAAAAACAGCGGTGGCGGTGAGATTAGACATTGTAGCAATACTGTAGCGTGAGACAAAAAGTAAGCTAAACGCACCGCACCGCACCCAATCGCCCATCCAAACCCACCCTAAGAAGGTGACCTCTAGTATCGTACTCTATCACAACCCTACAAAACTAAGTCGCGACACAGAAAAGTGTTGCAGACACCTAAATAGTGCATTGCTACAATAGTAGTGTTTGCTTTTTCATTTTTTTTTCTTTTACGATTTTTCTAAATTTCTTTTATTAAGTAAACAGTAATTACATCAAATAATAAATGTTTGATTGATTTTTTAATAATAAAACAATATATATATAAGATTTTAATAATTAAAATACTCAAAAACACAAAAACTTCAATAATTAAAATGGGCCTGAAAATCAAGTACATGGCCCAAAGGTTCAATTATATTAAACAAGATTCTCCAATTAGAAAATTGTCAAAAAAAAACCTCCAAATAAGTTCAAATACAAATTAATATTTAATGTCTAAATCAATAATTATACTAATGAAAAGATTTGATTAATATAATATTAATACTTTTAGAATTCAATTACAAAAATTAATTTAAAATCTGAGAGATTAATACTTATGTACAAACAAAAATTTAATTAAATTATAACTAAACCTAATAATTCATATGTTTGTATCAATGTAATGGTTTCATACCATATTCTTATTCAAAGTTATATATTTATAAATTTTAACATATTAATAATTCATATCATTTAATATATCAGTATCATATTTAAATTAATATTTTCAATATCATATGAAAAAAAAAGTCATATCTAAAGATAAGAAACGTGACAAAAACAACCAGACAAAACAAGCTTCCCAAGAAGAAGATTGTCCTATTTTATGGAATATGCATTGTTGCCTTTTCTTTTCTTTCTTTTTTTTTAAAGCTTCAATGGAATATACATTCCAAACAATGTTAGAATAAATAAGATTTTTTTTATTTAGAAAATAAATAAGTAGAGGTGTATATGGGCTGGGCCAGGTAGAAGTTCGATTCTAAAAATATTTTAGTGTTATAAAATTAATGGGTTAATACTCACATACATAATAAGAACATTCCCACATCAAAAACACACATTACGTTTAAAAGAAACTGCCCAAATAAAGACTCACCACTTACTTCCCAAAATTTCGAGTATGAATAGGTTCTACAAATGAACATCTTTTGAGCACCAAATTTTCATTTATTATATTATAATTGTGATACAGATAATTATAATGGTTGCAATTGCATTTATTATATTATAATTGTGATAAATTGGATGCCATTATTACATTGATATCTACTATTTAGATATACGATAGGTTTTGAGTGTGCTTAGAAAAAGTCTTTGGAAATAAAAATCTCATCATTTTGATGCTTCAATTCCCTCTCTAACCTTGAATTTCTTAATTCAAACCTTTGGTTTAACCAGTCGGTAATGTCTGAAAACACAATTTCGGTGTTCTCTGGTGTTTCACCATATAACAAGCCATGCCACATTCCAGGATATAGCTTCAATGTCTTGTCTGAAATTGATGCCACATCGTATAGTTGTTGGCTTACAGCTTTATCTGTTACTTTATCATCTTCTCCTTGAAGAATTATAAATGGTAATGAAACCTGGAATTAAGAAACTGTCATATATTTTGTTCAATAAAATTGAATTAAAAGTTAAATCTATATAAAAAAATTTATTAATACCTCATTAAGCCTTTGTTCAACCTCAATGCTCATCTTTAGAAGTTCCAGGCCTGTATTTAAACGAGGACGACCTTTGTAGCAATATGGATTTCCTCTAATCTGGAATTAATTAACTTTAGCAAACAATATAAAATATTTAAACCATTCTCAGTAAGACCTATACTGACGAAAATGTACCTATACAAGCTGTCACTAATGCTATCACAAAGTGTTGTGTGATAGTTAATTTCACATCATCTATATCATATATATATATATATATTAGTATAATTAAGATGCTTTTTATGTTCATTTTACGGTTCATAAAGATAAATCCTTTTGGGTTCATAGCTGCTCTTGCCATCAACACTATCTTTAGGAGTTGAATTTGAGTTCTCTTCTTGAGAGTGCAACGAACACTTATTCGTAAAATCTAGAATCCTATTTTTAAAAAATATAATTAAACGTATAATTATATTAACCCCATCTAGCTTTAGTGACGATATCCTCCATCAGTATACCAGACATGATTATTGCTTTACATATGCGGATACCAAACTCAAAGCCTCGGTAAAACTGAGTTGTGTCTATATATATTGGCTCGGAAAGCGTTAGTAAATACCTGTGCCCTTATCTCAGGCATTTTGCAACCAGTATCAATGACATCTGGACCTGGAATCATTCTCCAAGTTGGAATAAAATTGCAAAGCTTTTTCAAAACACTTGTCACTAAAGGATGTGGCTTCATTTTATCTGCAATCTGTGAATACAAAAATTTTGTTAATTAATATTTATTTTTTTACGATAATAAAAATATGATTTCACTATTTTAATAGTCTATATTTTTATATTTTTTAAAGGATTAAATCAAATTTTTATCATTTTTGGGAGGGATCAAAGTGCAATTTTATCATTACTAATTTAAAATTTTATAAATTATAAAGGACCTAAATGAAAAATTTTTCATTTTAGAGGAGGCCAGGGCCCTGTCAGCCGCTGGTTCCGCCACTGAATGTCTCAATTTTATTATTTGTTTACGATAAATTTTTTAAAATTATCGCATCAAAAAAATCTATATCTTGAATTTAAAATACAAATTGAATCACTCTAATAAATTATGCAAAATTACACCTACTGCCAAATTTAATCTAGACAAGTACAATTAATCCCATTCATTAATATATGATACCCACAAAAAATTTATGAGTTATTTAAATAATGTGAATTAGATTAACAATAAAAACACAAAAAATAATATAAATGCAATAAAAATAAATTATGGGCTAAAATTTACATATGATAGAACAAATTCTAAATTTTAATATATTTATATTTATATTATTTACATTTTAAAAATATGAGATATGATACACACATAATTGTAGATCGATGTATCGAAAAATGAAATTCGGCTGCCCAAAAACTTTGGACCACAGTCTAATCAAGACCCTACAACGGGCACCATTTATTATATGACAAAATTAAGTTTTTTTTAAGGAAATAATTAATTAGAAAAACGTGGGAACACGTTAAAAAGGATGTTTTAATAGGACCAAAATGAAAAAAAGGTCATGATTTGGTAAAGGATTCAAAAATAAAAAAATAAATAAAGAGTAAAATTACCTTACACATGGGGGCAGCAAGGACTGCCCCATCCCAATAGTCTGGCATTTTCCTGTGTATCATCAACAACACTGCTCCTCCCAGTGATTCCCCTAGCAAAATTCTCATCTTCCTTTTGTTCTCTTTTTTCTCTAAACCCAGTGTTTAATCATGCAAATTACAATTAAAAATGAAAACATTAATCCAAAACTGCAAAACTCTTGTTTAGAAAGTAATAATTAAGTTGAATAATTATCACCACATTAGAGGTGCTCATGGGTCAGGCGGCCCGGCCCGACGGCCCGCCCGAAATATTGGAGGGTTTGGGTAAAAATATAGACCCGAAATATGGGCTTGGGCAAAAAAAAGAAGCCCGATTAAAAAACGGGCCGGGCCTCGGGCATCACTTTTTGGCCCGGGCCCGGCCCGAATATAATAAATATTTTTATTTTTAAATTTTTTTAATTTTAAAATATTTTTAAAATACTTTTAAATTTTTTAATTTTAAAATATTTTTAAAATACTTTTTTAAAATTTTTGTTTTAATTTTTAAAATAATTTTTTGGTATTTATTTAAAAAACTGAGTCGGGCCGGGCGCGGGCTTATGATTTTTTTCCCGAGCTGGGCCTGGGCAAAATTCTAGGCCCATATTTCGGGCCGGGCCCAGGCCTAGGACCCGGACTGAAATTTTTTTCTGGGCCCGGCCCGGCCCATGAGCATCTCTACACCACATATAAGCTTAACATTGAAAGGTTAATGGTTTAAAGATTTCAACCCTAAATCATGCAATTACACTTAAAAATAATCTGTAAGGTACAAATCTTGTTAAATTGTGTGACTCGAATCCCGTCATTTTTCCGCCCCCATAGATTTTTATTAAGTACAAAACTGAACTGGGATTGCAATCGAGGGTGCAGGGTGAAGCCCCCATGGTACGGATCATACCACATAAGTTGAGTCCGTATAGAACTATACTTCACTATTTGACTTTAATTAGAACAGGGTTTTTCAATCTTAAATAGATGTAGTTGAAACTCTTCTTGTATTATTTGTTTTTCAACCTTAGTGAATTTCTTTTCCTCTGTTCGTTATTTTCTCTCGAAAAAATTTTCACTTAAAATTTGTGTCTTATTTATTTGTGATCCACGTTTATTATAACAAAAAGAATTGAGAAGGTGAAAGATTTACCACATATTCGAGTGAAAAAATTGGAGCAATCATCAACAACATTGTTAAAACTTGAGATATAGCCTTGCAAACCAGATGACTTCCCATGCCCTTCATAATCTATTCCATAAACTGCAAATCCTGCTTTCACCAACCGATTTGCTGCAGCTGAATTCAACAACAACAATCATATTCATCACAAATTTCCATTCTTCATTTTTCTTCAAATACTCGTATTATATACTTACAGCTCATGGTGATGCTGCACTCCAGGGCATAACCATGGCAGATGAAGATTAAACCTTTGGGTTCTTCATTCACTGGAATCCATTTGCATGTAAATAGCTTTAAACCTCGAGAATTCAAGATATATTCCTGAAAAAATTATTGCTTAACAAATCAGAAACTGATAATATTATAACAAGTTTTCAAACTGAGAATCCAATAGACCAACCTCATCATATTGAACACTTCCATTGTCAAGCTCCTAAAAACATAAATACTTAATTAGATAATAGAGAATATTAACAATAAAACTGATGTTTAAACCTAAAATATAATCAGAACAAACCATGTTTTCTTTTTTCCCTTGTGTTTATATGGCTTCTGACTCTCTTCGTTCCCAGAAAGATGTGATGAAGGATATGCAAGAAGGTTAAAGAGTTGCTATTATATATAGATAGATAGATAGATGGAGATGGGGTTTGGCAATCGTGGAGAGTTGCCTGAATAAATTAAATTAATTAAATATTACAATTCATATGTATTTGTGTTTGTTTATGTTATGAATAAATTATCATTTTATACCCTGACATTTTTTAATGTGGTACTCGTGTTGTTTTTTGGTTCAACCTGGCATTTGTATTTGACAGAAATTATATATTTTGGTATCCAAAGGTGATTGTGTTAACTTTTAAGTGTTTAATTCAAGTTTTAGGGTTGATTTGATGAAAGTTAACTGCTCAATATTATTATGTTTTGATTTTTTTCATGGTTTTTTTAATAGAATAAATTTAGTGTTACTTGTGAATTTGTTTAATTTGTGAAATATAGTCCAATGGATGCGATTTAATTCGGGTTTTAAAGTTGATTTGATAAAAATTGTCAATCAACTTTCATAAAAAAACGAGTCCATGTATGTCAGAATGTTGAAAACTAGTCCATGTATGTTAGAATGAAATATACGTGGCACACCACAAGTAACTGTCTAGTTATTCTGACAACCATGTCATTTTTTAACAGAAAAATTGATAATATTTTTAATAAAAATGATCAGAATTAATTTGTCATTTTTTTTAATAAAGAGGAAAATATAATCTAATTTCTAATACAGAGGTCTTCATGATAGTTTTATCAAGTTCTAGTGTTATTAGAGGAAGCAGCCAAGCAAGTAGGGTCTGTTTATATATGAATTTTGCAAAGAAGTTTTAGAACAATCAGAAAAATAAAACAAAAACTGGGTCACAATCTCAAGATTTAATTAAATAAAAATATTATTAATATAAATATAATCCATTTTAATTTGTGTACTTTAATGTTCCAAATTGATTAGAAAAACTGGGACTGGGCGGCAGATATTTGAGAATTCGACCAACCACTGCTTCTTAGTGTCTCAAATGGATGCTTTATATTTCCTTTTGAAGTTTCTGCTCAGCCTTTCCAATGACCTTTTCATCACTATATCCATTTTTAAGATTTAATTATGGAATCTATCATAATCAATTTTTTATATTATATATACAATTTAAAGATCTTACCAGAGGAGATGCTTTGTTTGAACCAAGTTTCTTATAATCATATAGATATAATAATTTATTTCAATTTTTTTTTAAAAATAATTTTAACCCTTTATCTAAGTTTTAACTTTTACATTTGTATTGTTTGTCAAATTACTCCAAAATGGATGAAAAAGTTAATAAACATTAATTTTTCTATCTATTTTGAGATGACACGATAAACAATGCAAATTCAATGACTAAAACAGACAAAAAAATAAATAAATTATTAAAATGATTTTTTTTTATAAAATTGGAGAACTAAATAAGTCATTATACCTTTTTTATATCCTAATTACCTGATTCTTTATTATATCACCTAATAACTCTCATTGATGGGTAAATTTTGTTGAGAAAAAGTCTTTTAATGTATTTAGGGTTCAATTAATTGATCAGCAAACAGCACTTTAAAATTTTCTATCAAAAAAGCGCTATATAAGTAGATAATTCCTAAATTCAGTATGATATTAAATATAAACTTTAAAAAACCATTAATTAACCTAATTAAATTAAAATTGGCCATACAATTATATAAACTTGTGTAGGGTTTGGTCTATTTAACTCAAAAAAACCCGACTTGTTTTTGGCTTGGGCTTGAAGAGAACTGTCGATTTAGACAACTTCATTATTATTATCTTTTAAATAGCATTTGAAAAATACTTTTTTACTTTATAAATTAAGAATCTACACAGATTGAGACATAAATTTATGATCTCATTGGTTGAAAAATGGTTATAAAAGATAATTATATTCTTTTCATTTTTTTTAATAATTTTCTTAAAATATATAGATAAATAAAATGGGTATAATTGAGTATTCCTTTAAAATTTTGTTAGTAAATAATAAGGGTATAAAATTTTCCCTCTGGGGTAAAAAATGAAGATTGTTTTGAATGAAAAGATGTGGAAAGAAAGAAGAGATAGGAAAGCATATATGAATATAATACTCCCATCTCAATCTTAATGTTTACTTCTACTAACTTGTTTGTATGGACAAAGAAAGACATAAAAACCTAGAAACATAATTCCAACAAAGCAACACCAAATAAACACAACCACAAATTACATCACACTTTCAGTTCTCTGTCCATTCGGTTGGCAAATATATGTAATTTTGTTTACTATTTTATAATCATGAAACCTCAATTTCTTTGGCTATAAGTAGAGAGATCCTTATATGGGTTTGCAAGCTGATTTGCCAAGAGCCTAACAATGCCGTCGTCACACTTTTGGCTTTTCTTCGAGATAGTGCCGATTTAATGGGTACCCATTCTATCCATATTTTTAAATTTTAAATATATTATCGGTTCGTATTTGATATATTGGTAATATATTTTTATTCCACAAATAGTTTTAAAAAATTGTCATGTATCTCCTCTTTTAAAATAATTAGTTTTTAATATTTTATTATTCTCTTATATAACACTTATTAACCCCTTCACCCTACTTGTGGAGTCTAAATATATTATGTGACTATTTTTATTCTTTTCATTTCCTTTTACTCATAATATATGTGTCACGAAAGGTAATAGTTTCAGTGACGCTATAACACCCCCCCACCCGACCCGATCGCTAAGACTAAGCTACAGGATGCTACAGTTGTTGCCGGAACAACTACAAATATTTAACATTCGATTTAAATCATAATACAGGTATACATAAACATTCCAAATCATTATCATAATATATAACCTTTCCTGGGTCTTATACAAGCCTATGCATGCTCTAAAGTAAGCCCGAGATCGAACAAGGATCAAATTGCAACATTTTCAAAATTGTAGGTCATCCTCACGACGTAAGGGAGTTCCTCGTTGCAACGTGACATACTGACTTGGCTCATTGTGACGACGAGGTTCCTTGTCACACCGTGGCCTGAAATCCAGAGCTCTTCGCAACGACCATCGCCCGATGTCGCGACATGGACTATGTTTTTGGCACAAATTAGGCCAGTTGGTACCTATTTCAAGCCAACACTCACCACAAGGTTTGGTGCATAATTGCACAACCTAACTTGCACAATATGTCATACCCCAAATTTGACGGATCTAAAAAGAAGGCGTGTAGATATTACATGTTTTGGCGAGTTTTGGTAGTGTAATTCGGTAATCTGCAAACTTTTGGCGAACTAAAGTTGATGCATAAAGTATCTGTCCATAGAAGTATCTAAGGATTTCATCTTATTGTATTCTTTGACTGAAGAAAGAGTACGACAAATGAAGGTTATGCCTCAAAGTGTTGGCTGAACATGAAGCACCTACTAAGTATATGAGAAATTTGTAAGGGACTAAAGTGTCTTTAAGATTACGGTATACGCGAGTCACCGCCAAGGTATAATACCCCTAGTTTTTTGAACACTGTGCAAAGCAGGTTTGTAACGAGATCTAATTAGAAGCCAATTGAATTGACTGGTCAACTGGCATCAGCACAAGATTCTCTTTCATAGTTCTTTCAATTTTTGTAGGTCAATTAAGGGATAATTTCTTTATGCATGTAACACTTGTCAAGATCCACTGAAGAGAATTGGGTATATATATATGGTAAGAAGAAAACATTGAGATGACTTTTCTTCTTTCTGTTCTACATTCAGGTTCTTCTTCTTAAACCAAAGCATTCTTTCCTTCTTCGTTAAATTGGAAGCTAAGGATCTTGGGATAATCTGTGGATATTTCAACCTCTTGGTAAGTTTGATAGCCCTACATGTTACGATTTTGAAAGAGTAAGGATGTAAAGAAACATAAAACAGTAGAGTATAATTGAGAGGTTCTGCATGTGGGCCTTTTGTAATTGAGATATCAGTAAATTGTTTATAGATGAGTTTTTTATGGAAGTTCTTGGTTCTTTTCAACAGTTGTTGTTGCTGGTTCAGGAAGTACGATCGGATTTAGAACTTTGAGCTACAGCGAATGTGAGTTTAAGGTGAGTCTTTATTTTGACTCATATATTTTAAATTACAATGAAAATTAGTATGTTGATGCCATTTCATATAATTGATGGTGTAAGTGTGTATACGAAGTATTGTAAAGATTCTGCATATGCAAGAATGATATGTGTGAAGTACTGCTTGAATAAGAAGTTGAGTGGTAAGTATGCATGTAAAATTTCGATATGGGAGAGTATGAATCAGTCAGGTATGTGAACAAATCTGGGTAAGTGAATTCCGAGTAAAACATTCATTTTTTATGCTTCTAGTAGAGCAGTTACATTACTAACCAGACTGGCAGATCATGATATGAAAACATGTGTAAGTCAATGTGATAGAGACCATTGGCATTATATGACAACGAAAATACTCATGGTGTATCCCTCGGTGAGATATAAACTAAACTGGTAGAACACAACATGAGGATGTATAAAACCATGTGGAGGAGACCCATAGCATTATATAACAATAAAAATACTCATGGTAATGCTTCTAGTGAGATGTAGACTGGACTGGCAGATCACAACATGAAATATGTATAAGACAATGTGGGAGAAACCCCATGGCACCCTCTGATATAGTCCAATGAGACAGTAAACGCGTAATCTTCTGTAAGGCCTGTATGGCATATTTGATAATATCTAAGTGACTTATTTTGTAACATCCTTGAAGTGAAGTCTGGTCAAACACTTCTGTGTCGCGATCTGGGTAAGCTTTGAGGCTTCTCCACTAGCTGATGATATGATAAAGAGTTGGTAATTGTATAAGTATCTTTGTTTTGGTTAGAATTCTGGCAAAAATTGATTATGACTTAAAGGCATTTCCTGAAAGAGTTCTCTGAAAGGCGAATTCGTCACAATAGTCTGTCAGTATAGGTAATTTGGCATATTTAAATTCATGAGTAGTCTAATAGATGTCAGATTTGAATTTGCTTATGATATGTAAGGAAGTAATCTGAATTATCTAGTATTTGTCAAATTTGAGTAATTTACGTGTCAAGTATAGAGGTTATCTAAAGTCTATGTTGTTCGCCAAGTCGGGCTTCTCCTAATCTGTATCATGGTTGTTTGGGATTCCCTGGTATGATTTAAAATGTGTCATCCATCAGAATAAGATGTGATCTGACTGGTAATCTGATGATTGTCGATTCATTGTGAGAATCTGATGAAGGCAGAATTCGTATGAAGTTCATCTTAAAGATCCGCTAGTATGAGTATCCACCAAGAGTAATATCTATAAGTACACCATTCTGTAATAAGTGTTCAATGACCATGTGCGTGAAAATTTGCAAAAGCTAAGTTTGTATGGGTATTGCTATGAGAAATGCATTTGTTTGTTGTAAAGGAAATAAGATTCGTATTGAGTAGTGAATTCTAAAATCTGCCTATGAGGTGATTTGTGATCAAGTATGGAAGTTGGCGTATAGCATGAACCCAATATTAGAAAGGTATTTGTCAAAGACAGAAAGAAAGTCTAGAATAATCAAAATAAGAATATCAACAATAATTTCTTCAAGGTAATATGGATTAAAACTCTTCAAGTTCAATTGAACTTACAAGTGTTTGGTTATGTTACAGGTTCCACTTTAAAAGTATGTGCGCCTAGAGGGACCAAGCCAAAAATGCATCGTGGTGGCAGATCAAGTTGCGATATTATGCATACAGAGGGTATTATAGGGAATAGGCATTCAGTTCACTACACTTTAAGATTTTGTCCTTAGCAAAGTTTCTAAATTGTAATGTCATATATTGATTTTAAAAGCTTGATGTATTCTTAGATATTTCTTTAATTATTTTGTTTTCAAGACACTTAACAAAATAATAAGTATTATAGAAAAAGGGTTATATGCCGATTGTTTTTAAATTCTTGCTAAGTTTTATGTGTTGTAACATCCGATATCCGGACTCGGTGATTCAGTTTGGGTATAGGATGTTACACAACAGTATACCAAAATGCATGTCAAAACATAGTATCTAATCAATTCCAGACATCCATTTCAACATTTCCACAATTTGGCACCAAACATACCAATTCAACTTAACCAAATTCAACGTAATAAACCGTGCCTTTAAGCTATAGAATACCATCATTTACCATTCTAATTCATTAAGCAAATTTGTCATTCAAGTGCAACATTTATAGCTTATTACATTACCAAACTTACACATATACATATATGATCATTAGTATTCCATAATTCAAACGTTAGCCAAGTTCAACCAAACTATCAATCTAAAGTTAACACATATATTAACATCTATGTACATGCCACATAATCTGACTTTAAAATGTTTGAAAGACTACCGAATTGAGCATGGGATAGTGTGAGCTTCTTGTAGATCTGATCAACACGTTCCGCAAGTTAGCAATCTACAAGGAAAAAGGGAGGCAACAGGGTAAGCATAATGAAGGCTTGGTAAGTCAATATGAAATTTTACTTAACTTACCTTGATAATTCAATAATTAAGCAATTAAAACATATTAGAATAAAACATGACAATCCTTTGGCATCCTTATACTTTCATATGCATATCAACAAAAACATTCAAAGGTTAGTTCATTTACATAACATGAACTTATAACATAATCATATTAATATGTAATAATTCATTTTAAACATGTACTAACCAAATCATAAACCATATGCAAGCATATATATTTCCATTCATGTATAATCATTCAACCATTTCATTTTTCTATTAAATTACCATTTTCTCGCCCGAAAGAACTTCAGTAAATTGAACTTAGATACTTGAGACTATTTCGCTCACACAAGCTTTTATTTATGAAATGGCTCACACAAGCCTTCGTATTTAGGTTGCTCACACAAGCTTCATATTAGGATTGCTCATACAAGCTTAGTTTGATGATTTCTCACACAAGCTTCGGAATATCCACAACACATGTTGGATCTCAAATCATCATAAAAAATCCCTGATCAATCCATTCCTTTTTGGACCCTAATGACATGTCATTTGTATCCTAGTTGTTTACTAAGTTATTGTTATCATATCATTTCAAGCCCCATAGCAGTATACATATTTTACACATTTCACATAACATTTTGTATCCACTTCAATACTTTGTATCATTTACTAATAACCATAATTTCTCATTCTTTGCAATTTAGGCCTATTGATACCAAAATCAATCAATTCACATTTAAGCATAGCAAAAATAAAATCAAATTCAATTAATTCATAACATGAATAAAATGGTAATTTCCATATGAACTTACCTAGCAAAACAACAAACAATTGAATCTTTAAAGACTAATTTGCAATTTTTCCTTTTTCCCCGTTATCTTCAATTTGATTCAATTCTTGATCTATATAATAGTTCAATTCAATTATCAATTTCATCCCTTTTATAACATCCTATAATATGCATATATCAATTCAATTTCATTATTCGAATGCCCCCTAAAATTTTGTATTTTATTCAATTTATAACTCTTATATGCACAACTAAATGAGTGCTTGTTGTTGGCATTCATGCTCGTGTTGTTGCTATTGGAATAGATGT
Organism: Gossypium hirsutum; assembly: GCF_007990345.1. Taxonomy (NCBI): domain Eukaryota; kingdom Viridiplantae; phylum Streptophyta; class Magnoliopsida; order Malvales; family Malvaceae; genus Gossypium; species Gossypium hirsutum. Next base: position 60,796,829 of record NC_053442.1, read on the forward strand.
TGATGTAAGAACTATTCTTACTTCCAAAGATGTTCTTGAAGTATTGAGAACTGTTACATATTAGAGTTTTAGTTCGAGACTTAATGTCCCAAAGTTGAAAGGTACCTCGGGTAGGGATCGTAAAATCCTAGGAAATGATTTTACTGAGGATAATACTATTCTGACTAAATGCACTTATATAAATCATGGTACTATGGCCAAAGTTTCTATTTCCCTGGGGAACTTGGTTATTTTGATTAGCTTGGTTTTGGAAGTATAAGAAGTTTTGGTTATTAGGGAAGTTTAGATCATTGGGGAAGTTGTTATTGGGATAATTCATTTTTTTGATTGATTTTGATGGTCGAGAGTGAGTCCACACTTACCACACCAATTGTTAATATAATAAGGAGGTTGTGGTCATTTGGTACGATTCACCCACGCTGCCAATTTTCAAGTTTGGAAAACCAATTGACTTGCGACAAATTTTTGGATGGGATCCAAGCATATCTGGGCTATGATGTTTGCATAGCTTTCGAAAAGCTATCTATTAGCTTCAAAACGCACTTTGAATCACTCGATTTCGAGTCCGATACCTCAAGTTATGACCATTTTATTGAAGATTGCACAAGCAGAATTTTTCGACGCAATTATTACGGAAAATTACGAGTTTAAATCATATTGAGTTCGAGTTTAAAGCCTAATTTTGATCATATATGAGCCCAATATTGTATCTATTAGGTTTTATTATTTTATTATTTATTTATTCCGAATTTTAGGATTTTTTTCCATGCATTTTAAGTTGCTTAGGAGTTTTATATTTCTTAGTCAAGAAGAAAGTTTAGTTTAAAACTACACTTGTTTAGATTAATTATAGATTCATCATACTTAAGAGTTTTATTTGGATATAATCAACTAGTCTATATAAAGGCCTCTCATTGTTCATTAGATACACAATTCATTCTTCAGCATTTAATATTTTATTAAAAATGTCACTCAAGTAATTTCACATAATTTTATTGATTAATTAGAAATTTTCAATTTATGTCAAACTTAATATGCATAACTACATAAATAGAGCATGAAATATGACGGTTGAATTATTAAAATATTAATCGCATAAAAAGTTACGGAAGAATGTAAAACTACTTAAATTTTATATAGGTTTTAAGTGGATCCCTTTTTTTTAATATACATACTATTATTTAAGTGTTTTATTGAGTTGATATCACCCTCAACCGAGTCACCAACTCAAATATTAAATATTTATTAAAAAATCCAATTTCAAGAAATTTTTTTGGTTAAAATAGCCAGTAACTTTTTTTTAACCTCGGTTAAAAATTAAACCAAAAAAAACAATAATTTACATAGTAAAATAAGTTAAAAGGATTTAAATACTAAAATAAGTAAATAAATGTACCTCCAAGCTCAAACGGTGAATAAAACCTGTATTAAAAGATTAATTATATTCAATTCTCTTGTATGTTAGAAACTTAGGTTTTTGTCTTTCTTTTTAGTAAAGTTTTATTCTCTTATATATGAACTCAATTATGCCTTTGCTGCTTCTTCGGGAAGCTCTTATATGAATTGTTGAATGGAATCCGCTTAAACGGTCGTTTTCTGTTAGATCAACTTGAATCTCGAATAATTGGTATTATTTTTAGAATGTTTATGCTTAATTTTAGTCCTAGATTTTTACCTCTTTACTTTAAGTAGAGCTCAAATAGATTCACGGAATTTCGGTGGGAGTGCCTAGACCTACCAAGAAAATATTTTTATGATTTAGTTTTAGCGGGGATTCAAATTCATGCCTCTAAAATGTCTTAAAGAATAGGAATACTACCATTTAGCTAGGCATATCAGGTATACTAAGATAAAGCATTATAATGTATTAGTTAATGATTCAATTCCCATAAGTGAACTTTGATAATTAATATTTTTAATAATAATAATACTTTTTCTATAAACTTGCAAATTATATCCACATCAACTGAGACTGAGAATCCGAAACCAATTCTATTCAACATAAAATACGCACGAATTTAAATGAGATGAAATTAAGTGAGTAGATTGGATTTCTAATATTAGGTCGAATGAATGCTTTCAACTCCTAATCCCATTAACTTACCATTTAATCCCCAAGAAGTAATCACCATCACTCACCAAATCCATGTGCCCCAATTTATTTATTAACATTAAATGTTTATTTGATATTTTATAAATAAAATTTAATAATAAATGCAGCCTCAAATTTTCATTATTAATGTAACGTTATTTTTTTATATATCATATTAATAAAAACATAAAAACATAAAAAAATTATAATTCCAAACAAAAAAAAAGTTATTCAAAATTAAATAAAATAAGAAAGCCTAAAAAAATAAGAAAATCATGAAAGTTTTTCAAATTTTCAAAGTTAAATTATAAAAAACTAGGGTTTTGCTCAACGGTCAACCCTTTTTTTTTCATTCACTACACATGTCTTCTCTCTTTCCAGTTTGCATATCTATTTTATAGATATCTTTGTTGTCTTCTCAAGTTATGATGGACAAATAACAGTGTCTGTCGTTCGTTAAAACTCCATCGGCCAATAGTAGTTTTTCTTGGAAAGTGGGTGACTCTTCGTCAACTTCTTCATTTGTTTTGTTTTAAGAGTATTTTAGAATAATAAATGATTTCATGTGTCGATTTGGATCCGTGTTGTTTTAAGTTTTATATTTTTTTTGTTTGTTTTTCCATTGTTTAATAAGTTATCAGTTTTAAAAGTTTTTGTCTGCTATTGTAACACGTTTTTTAGTATTGCTTATACATGTAATCTTAGTTTTATAAGTGGTTTTAGGGATGATTTTGTTGCCGTCCTCTTTAGTTTGGTAAATGCTTGGTTCTTTTGTCAATTTTTGCTCACCGCTTTGAACCATCCGGGACTAATTTCCTTATCATATTAAGTGCTTACAATCACTCCAGATATGTCGTGCATGAGTTGTGACAAAGCCAATTGTCAACATGTCATAATCTTCTATTAATGCTGAGGCTAAAGCATTTGTCGTGTTGATGGAGTTTATCCTTCCCCATCTATGACGAGTGTTTGCTATTTTTTTCTCTGAATTGTATAGTTCCATTCATTGAATGAATTATAATGAATTTACCTTTCAAAAAAATAATAATAAAATTATAGTTGTGAATATTTGAAAAATCAATTAATTTATTAAAAAAATTGCACACAATTGAGCCTTCAATTATCAAAATTAAATTAATTGAGTTTTTATGTTGATGATTTCCATTAACAGATGCTAACGTAACAAGTATGAACAATTTTATGATAACATATGGCATCTTCGTATAAAAGGTAAAATAACGTAAATAATCCATATTAATAAATAATTTAGAATATATATATAACTTTTTAAATATATTAATATTTAAATTTTTATTTAATTTTAAAAAAAATTGAAAGAGAATGTTGTTGCGAGCTAAAATAGTATTCTAAAGAAACGGGGAGTTTTGGGGAGGGAATCTTTTAAATTTAAGTGAAACGGGGAGTTTAGAAGATTAGTATACGGTGCGTTTAATCACAACCAAATTTGTCCACGTTACTCTGTTAGTTTTTCCTTTAAAACTGCATGTAATGCATGGGGTATTTTTCATGAATGAAAACAAAAGAAAATCCATTATTCTCAATCTTCTCTCTATTTTTATTTCTCTCTTCTCCGATTACTCTCTTTTCTACTTTTAAAATTCTGGTCCGTAACAAAGGTATCAGAGCTGTCACGATCCCTACATGGCGGGTGATGGTGTGTCGACTCGTTTGCAGAAGGAGGTCGGGAGTTTGCAACAGGATTTTTCTAAAATCCAAGAAGAAATGGCCCGTTTGGAATCTAAAATGGAGTCGCGGTTGTAGGAGTTTAAGACTGAATTTCGAGGGGATATGCAAGCCTTATTAAGTCAATACTTAGGACCTCCACCCACGGGTTCATCGGCAAATGTGGCGACGGATAAAGGTAAAGGGGTTTTGGGAGCTCCTCCGGGCTTCCTGCCTATGGAAAACGATTTACCCCATGTTGCAGCAGACCCGGTGGTTATGGATAAGGGTGGCGTATACTGGAAGGATCACTCTTATGTGTCGGGCGTGGCTGTTACTCGAAGCAGATTGAACTGTCCAAAGTTCGATGGTACGGGTTTTAGAGGTTGATGGACAAAGTTGGAACAATATTTTGAGGCGGAAGGTACACCAGAGGCCAGTAAGGTCCGTACGGTGATGTTAAATCTAGAAGGCCGAGCTTTGGAGTGGCACCATTTTTATTCTCAAAGGAGTGGCAGGCTGCAAATGTTGACTTGGTTAGAGTATATTAAGAACCTTCAGGCTCGTTTTGGCTGTGGACAGTTTGGCAATCCGATAAGGGAATTGGTTAATTTCAAACAACATGGTACCGTTGAACAGTATCAGGATCTGTTTGTTGGATTATTGAATCAAGTGCACCTACCAGAGGCCTATGCTCTCAGTATTTTTCTCAACAACTTGAAGGCTGAGATTGGTCACTATTTGGATCTGTTTGAACCCGCGACATTGCTAGAGCCTTTCCAGTTGGCTAGAAAGATCGAAGTGCTCATTTCTTATTCGGGGAAAGGATCAACGGTATGGAGAACTAGCTCACCTCGACATGTGGCCAACACATCAGTCAATTCCAGGTACTGTTCTTCACCTACAACAAAGGTAGTGAGTCTTCCATCTGTTAATAACGCGTCATCTAACAAATCGGTGTCTAAGTCTATATCACCGGCAGTAATGGCTGAAAGGAAACAAAAAGGGCTCTGTTTTTGGTGTGGAGCTAAATTTCATGCAGGACACAAGTGCACGAAGTCTCAATTATATCAATTCTTGCTTGAACCTCTTTCTGATAGTGAGACTGAGGAATTTCAGGAATGTTCAGAGAAATTGGAGGAAGCAGGCACAGAGGAAGGGGGTCTTAAATCACCTATAATATCGTTGCATGCTCTCACTGGATTACAGGGACATAATACAATGAGGGTGGCTGCTCGAGTGGGGTCAATTTGGGTTTTTATACTAGTGGATTCAGGAAGTACACACAACTTTATAGACACAAGGCTGGTTAATCGGGTCTCTTTACCAGTACTGCCTCAAGAACAACTTCGAGTATCTGTTGCAAATGGCAGTTGTCTGTTTACAAGAGGACTTTGCAAAGGGGTTTCGTGGGTGGTACAGGATCAAAAATTTGAAACTAATTTTATGGTTTTGTCGTTAAAAGGGTGTGATATGGTGTTAGGAGTACAGTGGCTGTTGGCACTAGGTGATATCATTTGGAATTTTAATTCTCTGACCATGCAATTCAATTTAGGTGGGAAACTTTGTGTTATTCAAGGCATCACTCCGGGATCACTAGTAGAGGAAAATGGTGAGCTCAAGCTGAAATGTTTTGCAGCAATGGGGCGATCAATGGGACCCTTTTCTGCACTTTTAAGCTCGATCGAGCAAATATCCCTGACAACCAAGAGGAACAAGGATTCGGAAAATCAACTACAAGCACTGCTGACTGAATTTGAGGACATTTTCCAAATTCCAAGGGGGTTACCACACAAAAGGTTGCATGATCATAGAATTCCTCTCAAGGATGAAGGAACAGTAGCTAAAATGAGGCCCTATCGTTACCCGTCATTCCAAAAGAATGAAATAGAAAAGCTGATTCGGGAAATGCTTGATGCTGGGATCATACGCGATAGCACTAGTTCGTTTGCTTCTCCTATTGTTATGGTAAAAAAAATATGGGAGTTGGAGGCTGTGCGTAGACTACAGACAATTAAATCAGCACACTGTGAAAGATAAATTTCCCATTCCGGTGATCGAAGAGCTATTAGATGAACTCGGAGAGGCTAGAGTTTTCTCAAAATTGGACCTCAGGTCTGGCTACCACCAAATTCGTATTTGGGAACCAGACGTGCACAAGACAGCCTTCCGTTCTTACGAGGGGCACTACGAGTTTCTCGTCATGCCGTTCGGCCTCACAAACGCCCCCTTTAGCTTCCAAGCCCTCATGAACTCTATTTTTAAACCGTTGTTACGTAAAATGGTGCCAGTGTTCTTTGACGATATCCTTGTGTATTCAAAGTCATGGGAGGAGCATATGTGTCATTTAAGATCTATTCTTCTTATTTTAAGGGAACAACAATTATATGCAAAAAAATCAATGTGCTGTTTTGGTTCCTCTTGCATTCAGTATTTGGGGCATGTCTTACATGAAGGCACAATTTCTATGGACACAACCAAGGTTGATTGTGTTTTGTCTTGGTCGATTCCTAAGTCGGTGAAGGAGCTACGCAGTTTTCTTGGCCTAACAGGCTATTACAGGAGGTTTATCCGCAACTATGGTATGATTGCTCGACCCTTAATGAATCTAATAAAAAAGAATGGATGGGAATGGTCTACTCAGGCTACGGATGCTTTTGAGGCACTGAAACAAGCGATATGTACAGCTCCAGTGTTGGTACTTCCAAACTTCTAATTGGAATTTACAGTGGATACTGATCCAGTGGGTTCGGTATTGGAGCAGTTTTGCAGCAACAAGGGAGACCGGTGGCCTTTTATAGCAAGGCTCTTGGGGTGCGCCATCAAGCTCTGTCGATTTATGAAAAAGAGATGCTGGCGGCTCTACTGGCGATTCGGAAGTGGCACACATACTTGGTGGGTCGGCACTTCAAAATACGGACAGACCACTAAAGTTTACGATTTCTATCGGATCAAGTGGCCGTTACCCCATTTTAGCAACGTTGGATAGCGAAAATGCTTGGATACGATTTTGAGGTTTCTTATAGGAAGGGAATCAACAATCGGGTTGCGGACGCACTCTCTTGATAACCACAGCTCGAACAATGCCAATATTACCATCTGACAGCCAGTTCAGTTATTTCAGGGCTATTAGAATGAGTACAACAATCATATACTCTTGACAGTCGACTACACAGTCTCGGGACCAAAAATATTCTTGGGATGGTCGATTTCTATTCCACAAAGGGAAGATTGTAGTGGGAAAGATTCCACAGTTGCATCATGAACTGTTTCTTCATTTTCATGCGAGTGCTGTTGGTGGACATTCAGGAATCCATGTTACGAGGAAGCGACTTTCGAGCTTGGTGTATTGGAAAGGACTTACCCAGGATGTTAAGAGGTGGATCAGAGAATATACTGTGTGCCAAAGATGCAAAGGGGAGAGCGTGGCTTATCCTGGTCTTCTACAGCCATTACCAATACCTGATCGGGCATGGTCTGTAGTAAGTCTAGATTTCATTGAAGGGTTGCCAATGTCAGATAAGAAAAACTCAATTCTTGTGGTGGTTGACCACCTCACTAAATATAGTCATTTTTTTGCGCTAATGCATCCCTACACAGCTAAAGAAGTGGCTCAAGAATATTTGTTCCATGTCTACAAATTGCATGGCATGCCTGACTCTATTATCTCGGACCGTGATAAAATCTTTGTCAGTACATTTTGGCAAGAGTTGTTTAGGAAATTAGGCGCTAAACTTCTGCTGTCTACGGCCTACCACCCCCAAACAGATGGCCAAACAGAAGTTTTAAATCGCTGTCTTGAGAGTTACTTGAGGTGCATGACAGGAGAGACACCTGCAAGCTGGTCGAAATGGTTACCTCTTGCAGAATGGTGGTATAATTCATCATTCCATTCGGCTATTCAACTCATTCCATATGAGGCCTTATATGGGCAACCCCCACCCATGCACATGCCCTACTTGGCTAATACTTCTGCTGTTGCAGTGGTGGATCGCAGCTTACAAGCGAGGGAGGCTGCTAGGAAGCTATTACAATTCTGTCTTAAGAAAGCACAAAATCGTATGAAGCAGATGGCTGACAAACACCATTCTGAAAGGAGCTTTCAAGTAGGCGACTTGGTATATCTGCGGTTGCAGCCTTACAGACAGCACTCGATTAGGAAACTTACCAACCAGAAGTTAGCTCCAAAATATTATGGTCCTTTCCCAATGATTCAGAAAATTGGTCAAGTAGCCTATACCCTTCAACTGCCACCACATTCTCGTATACATCCGACATTCCATGTTTCTCAGTTAAAGGAGCACGTTGGATCAGCTCCTGTTCAACAGCAGTTACCATTAGTGGATGCTTCTGGTGCGTTGCCCAAGGAACCCATTCGCACTTTGGATCGAAGGATAGTCAAGAGAGGAAATCAAGCCGTGACTGAAGTCTTAATAGAACAGGCTGATTCGTTCCCTGAAGATGCTACATGGGAGTCACTTTCTACCATAAAATCTAAATTTCCTTCTTTTCATCCTTGAGGCCAAGGATGTTCTCTTGGGAAGGAGTATTGTTGCGAGCTAAAAATAGTATTCTAAAGAAACGGGGAGTTTTGGGGAGGGAATCTTTTAAATTTAAGTGAAACGGGGAGTTTAGAAGATTAGTATACGGTGCGTTTAAACACAACCGAATTTGTCCACGTTACTCTGTTAGTTTTTCCTTTAAAACTGCATGTAATGCATGGGGTATTTTTCATGAATGAAAACAGAAGAAAATCCAGCATTCTCAATCTTCTCTCTATTTTTCTTTCTCTCTTCTCCGATTACTCTCTTTTCTACTTTCAAAATTCTGGTCCGTAACAAATGCTTATAGAAAAGCAAGTGAAGGCTTCTCGATGGGACTGCTGACCTTTACTCGCAACATTTTATTGGGTAAATTATTTTATTATTAATTTTTTTATTTACTCAGTACTTTCCGAAATCAAATATTTTAATTATTTTTCCATTAGTTGTCGTTAAATGAGTATCGAAAAGTTGATGTGAGTTTTTTTATTGATTTAATAACAAATTTAGCCTTCCAATATTTATATATTCTATTAATTTGATCATAAATATAGAATATTCAAGAATTTAGCCCTCAATATTTACTAATTTTACCAATTTAATTCAAATTCTAAAAAATTCAATAAATTTAACCCTCAAAATTTATCTATAAAATTCGACGACGGGACGACAATGGTTGAGCATTTTATTTTTATATAATTTGTTCTAATAATTAATTTAGAAAAGAAGTTATATGTCCATATTGTGTTCACATGTTAAAATCCTAACATAACAGAAGCAAAAACGTGGGGAATTGTATCAGATGAATGGATAGATAACTAAAACAGCTGTACTGTTTTTCTTTCAACAATCAAACCTTAAGCAAAATATTTGATCAATTCTTCCATCGTTCAAGTGTGAAACAATCATTGAAAATCTCCCCTTCTTTTTCTTTCTTTTCAATTCAATTTATTGAATTAGAATTTAATTGATAAATTTGTAAATTTCGAGCACTAAATTTATTAAACTTTTTTAGAATTCGAACTAAAATGATAAATTTTGTAAACACTGAGGACTAAATTTTTTGAATATTGTATATTTAGGATCAAATTGATAGAATGTGTAAAATTGGAGAGCTAAATTTGTTATTAGACCAATACAAAAAGCTACATCAACTTCCCATCACTCATTTAACGACAACTAACAAGAGAGTAACCAAAATATTTGATTTCGAAAAATTTAATACTTCTTCGATCAAAATAGAACAAAAATTTTGTAGTTTATCCTATTTTATTACCATGTTGTCTTTTTTTCTTTTGTCTTAAACGAAATTATGTAACTTCAATCCTTCTATCATTCTTCAAATATACTTCTTCCATAGGAATATCTGCATAATCATGTTTAGATTTTGTTCCTACTATTTATTTGGTTTAGTTGATGATTATTTAATTTAGACTAATTTTTTGTTTATTTCTAGATTATATAAGCAAATTTTTAATTAAATCAGCCCTAAAATTTAAATTGAATACGAAAAAGTTAATTCTATTATTTTTGGGTACCAAAATATATAACTTTTCTCAAACACAGGTATCAAATTGAACAAAAAACTAATACCAGATCTACACTAGAAAAAAGTGTCAAACTCATGTACCAAATTATATATTAAGCCTATTGAAATTCATTAAATAAATTATAAACAATAATCTATATCCAAATTATTATTTAAAATTTTGACTGAGTTGGTGTTACTCTCATCTAGATCTCAACCCGGTTGTAAATTTCCTAAAGCCTCCTTATTTTTACAAAATGGCAACTATTATTTTGACTTTTTGAGGATATTTTTATCTTTTATGTTTTTATATAAAATCTAGAAAATACATACACACGATGGGGTTTGAACCCAAAACATAATTTATCAATTTTACCATCCTAATTAAAGATATATTTAGTGTTTATATCAGTTTTTTTTATATAAATTTATGAGATAATTGTTCTCACCCACATTTTTTAATGTGCCATAATTTAGTTTAATTTAGGCTAATATAGTAAAAAGGCCCTTAAACTGCTACACTTTGTTTAAATAAACTCTTCTATTATTTTTGTAGTTAAATAAGCCTATTACCTATGATTTTTATCCAAGAAAACCCTTGAATTATCTTATTATAGGTTCTAATCATATCTGCTCTTTTTTGACACAATGCATAAATTTACTCATTACCCCTCCCCAACCTATAAATAGAAGGATAATGCGCTTCAGCACACTCGAACCCACACCTTTCTACATTGGCAACAATGTCCATGCCAATCGAACTAAGACTCCATCAGCAAAAGAAATAAATTTTAAATTTGTTGAAAATGTTTATATACATAATACAATTACTCTTTTGAAAATTCTAATTTTCATTTTAAATTTTATGTTGATGTTTAAGTGCATATAATTTTTATTGTTTAAATAAAAAAATAAGATATGAGCTTAAAATTTAAACTATTTTTAACATTAAAATAGAAAATTAGTAAAAATCATAGGTTAAGGCTATAAAAATTGAATAAAAATTTTATTTAAATAAAATGTAGTAGTTTAAGAGATTTTTTAAATATATTAACCTTTAATTATTTATTTTGGGCCTAATTAATTGAGTTCTTAGGATTGAGTATACTGTGGCCTTTAGTGAGTTGGTTTATTTTGGATTATACCTAATCTTTAGGTCTTTAAGTCTTCCACAATGGACACCTATCCATTGTTTTTTCTTTTCTGTTTTTTTTTTTTACATGAGAGCATGATGGGCCTCTAATTTTTTAAGATTATTAGAATGGTTAAATTTCAATTTGATTTTTATATTTCACTCAAATTTGAGATTTAATCTATATACTTTAATTTTGATATAATTTAGTACCTCAATTTTTATAATGCCATTAATTAGTCTAAATACTTTGTTTTAATTAAAAAGGTTATGTGAATTTTTAATGATTGTTAGCACTGTTAAATTTTTTTATTAAATTCAGGTCCATTAGAATGTTATTTTTTTGTTACATGGATATTAAGTGAATATTTTTTTATTTCAAAATGTCATACCAACAAATTTAATAAAAGAACTTTAATAATGTTAACAGATGGACCTAAACTTTTAAATTCGAAAAGTAAAAAGACTAAATTCATGAAAATAAAAATATAGAGATTAAATTTTAAATATATAAAGAGTGCAAGAACTTTAAGTAAATTGTGACCTTTAAACTTTTACTCTATAATTTAATCAACACATAAATAATTAACCTAACGTGGAGCGTAGGTAAAAACCATACTAATAAATTCTGCTATAAGTTTCAATTTCTTTTTATTTGGAACTTTACTTTCTAGACTTCTATTTTAGGAACTTAGTCTTTTATTTTTCAAATTTTAAAATTTATGTGATGGTTAATTTGATTATTTCTTTTAATGTTTTAGTGTGATATTTTGAAATTAAAAAAAATTTACTTATTAGACATGTAAGTAAAAAAATAACGTTGTAATAATGGATTTAATTTAAATAAAAAAATTTAATAGTGGTTAATAATTGAACTTGCATACGCATACACGTGCGGTACTTCTAGTATATATTATAATTTTTAATTAAATTTAAATAAAATAATTTTTAATTATTAAATATGAAATTAGCTGGATCTACATGGGCCGAATTAACGAAATATCTG
>NC_053442.1:60809310-60833848 GCF_007990345.1 Gossypium hirsutum
CTCTTCCTATTGCCTGATGATCATTGCTCGCTTGTTCATTTAAGCTTTGTAATTAACATGACAGCTTGTCATTTTGTTCAATCAATGTTTTAGACAACAAAATCTGAAAGGATAGTCTTTAGCTTAGACTCTTCCATCTTAGATATTTCACCCTTTAAACTTGGTATTTTCTAAACAATAGTCATGTTTCAGGTCCCTATATTATTTAGAAATTTTCCAGAGTAATGTGCAAAACTTCTTTCCTGAAAGTTTCATTATTTCGTTAATCATTATTCCTATGCAACATGTTTGCAAAAATATCATAACAATGAATAAGAATAAAGCTAGTTCTGATCATAACTCAAATAAAACATCAAAGATGGCGAAAGAAAGGTAACAAAGAAGTGGATTGAGAATGTGCGTTTTCACAAAAGGAAAGGAAGAAAGAAAGAAAATAAAAGAATATATTTTCAAGAATACACCTAAGAACTAGGTGCCCCAGTTATCGCAGCTTGAGTTTCTCTGTACAAACTTTCCGCAGACCCTTCTAAGTTTGACATGTGTTCAGGAGATCTGCAATACTCTGTCAATGTTCCAAGACGTTGCATATCCTTTCTTATCGGTAAAGCAAGATCATCATATGCCCCTGATCAAAATTTGATCCGCTCAAGTCCTGATGCTCCAATCCTGCCTAATACTTGAGTCGCCCTTTTCGGGTTTTCGATTCAAGCCCTCTTTGGTCTCAAAGTGCCCTTTACGGGTTTTCACCTTAGCCTCTCCAAAGTTTTTTTTTTTTTTTAGGAAGCAAAGCGCCCTTTACGGGTTTTCACTTTGGTTCCCCTTTCTTTCATGTGAAGTATTTCTTGACGGAGTCTGCGTTTACAGGATTTGGTAAACTTTTGCCATCCATCTCGCATAGGATCAACGCTCCACCAGAAAAGGCTTTCTTTACAACATAAGGGCCTTCCCAATTTGGCATCCATTTTCCTCTAAAATCTTTTTGCATAGGAAGAATCTTTTTTAGTACCAAGTCCCCTTCACGAAATTCTCGGGGGCGAACCTTTTTATTATAGGCTCGCATCATTCGTTTCTGGTACATTTGCCCATGGTGAATAGCTCTTAGCCTCTTTTCTTCTATTAGGTTCAACTGATCGTACCGAGATTGGATCCAATCGGCTTCATCCAACTGTAGCTCAGATAACACCCGTAGAGAAGGGATTTCAACTTCAATGGGTAATACTGCCTCCATTCCATAAACCAGAGAAAAAGGCGTTGCCCCAGTAGAAGTTCTAACAGATGTTCGATAGGCCAGGAGAGCAAATGATAATTTCTCATGCCAATCCTTGTAGGTTTCAGTCATTTTCCCCACAATCCTTTTAATGTTTTTATTGGCCGCCTCCACTGCACCATTCATTTTGGACGATACGGCGATGAGTTATGATGCTTGATTTTAAATTTGCTACAAACTTCAGCTATTGTGCTATTATTCAAGTTCATCGCATTGTCGGATATGATCCTCTCAGGCATTCCATATCGACAAATGATCTCCTTCTTCAAGAATTTGCTGACTACTGCTTTTGTGACATTTGCATATGAAGCAGCCTCCACCCACTTGGTAAAGTAATCAATTACTACGAAGATGAAGCGATGCCCATTAGAAGCCTTTGGTGATATTGGCCCAATAACATCCATGCCCCACATGGAAAACGGCCAAGGAGAGGTCATGACGTGAAGAGGTGAAGGAGGCGCGTGTATTTTGTCTCCGTAAATTTGGCATTTGTGGCACTTCCTGGCATGATCAATACAATCTCCTTCCATGGTGGGCCAATAGTACCCAAATCTCATGATCTGTCTGGCCATCGTGAAACCACTGGCGTGCGTCCCACAAATACCCTCATGGACTTCTTCCAAAATTTTCTTGGCTTCCACAGCATCCACACATCTTAACAGTACTTGATCCTTCCTTCTTTTATATAACACTTCTCCATCTAAGACATATTCAATGGCTATCTTTCTCAGAGTTCTTTTGTCATTCTCTGTCGCTTGATCAGGGTATTCCCGATTCTTCACATATTGTAAGATACTCCGATACCAAGGACAATCATCTTTTCCCTCCTCCTCAATATTGCAGCAATTAGCCGGGGTCTCAGAGATACTCATCTGAACAGGCCTCATTGCCTCAAGTCTATTCACCTGAATCATCAAGCTAGAGTAGCTAATGCATCAGCCATTTGGTTTTCCTCCCGTGGGAGGTAATAGAAGGTGATATCGTCAAACTCCTCAGCCAATTCAAGAACTAGTTTTCTATAACCGATTAGCTTAGGATCTCTGGTCTCCCACTCCCCTTTGAGTTGGTATATCACCAACGCTGAATCCCCGTATACTCTCAGTACTTTGATGTTCCGTTCAATGGCTGCACGAATGCCCATAATACATGCTTCATATTCTGCCATGTTATTTGTACAATCGAAGTCCAACTTGCTAGCAACAGGATAATGATCTCCACTTGGGGATACCAAGACTGCCCCAACTCCATTACCCGTAGCATTTGAAGCTCCATCAAAATTTAACTTCCATACGTGATCCATTTGAGGATTTTCTTCAGTATTCGCCACATACATCAAGTCCTCGTTTGGAAAATCGAAATTCAAAGATTCATAGTCCTCCAAGGCTCTACTAGCTAGGAAATCGGCTATTGCACTTCCCTTTATGGCCTTTTGACTGACATATACTATATCAAATTCTGAGAGCAAGATCTGCCATCTAGCCATTCTCCCGTTCAAAGCAGTCGATTCCATCATATATTTTAAAGGATCTAACTTTGAAATCAGCCAAGTCGTGTGATACAACATATACTGCCTCAGTCTTCGGGTTGCCCAGATTAGAGCACAACACAACTTCTCAATTGATGAGTACCTCATTTCGCAATCGGTAAATTTCTTACTGAGATAGTATATTGCCCTTTCTTTCTTTCCCGTCTCATCATGTTGGCCCAATACGCACCCCATGGAATTCTCCAACACTGTCAGATACAATATCAATGGCCTATCTGGACTTGGAGGTGATAAGACTGGAGTATTAGCCAAGTACTGCTTTATCTTATCGAAAGCCCTCTGACACTCTTCATCCCATTCGCCCGGATTATGTTTCTTTAAGAGCCGGAATACTGGATCACATTTCTCTGTCAGTTGTGAGATGAACCGAGCAATGTAATTCAGCCTCCCTAGGAAACCTCGAACCTCCTTCTGAGTGCACGGGGGAGGTAAATCTCGTATTGCCTTTACTTTGTCTGGGTCAACCTCGATCCCCTTTTTGCTAACTATGAAGCCTAATAACTTCCCTGATCTGGCTCCAAACGTGCATTTGGCCGGGTTAAGCTTGAGCTGAAATTGCTTTAATCTCAAAAATAACCTTTTCAAGACCTGAACATGCTCTTCTTCCATTCTAGACTTCGCGATCATATCGTCAACATAGACTTCGATCTCCTTGTGCATCATGTCGTGAAACAAAGTCACCATAGCTCTTTGATATGTTGCTCCCGCATTCTTCAATCCGAAGGGCATTACCTTGTAACAGAATGTTCCCCATAAGGTAATGAATGTGGTTTTCTTCATGTCTCCAGGATGCATCTTTATTTGATTGTATCCAGAGAAACCGTCCATGAAAGAAAACAATGAATAGCCCGTCGTGTTATCTACCAAAGTATCAATGTGAGGCAGTGGAAAGTTGTCCTTTGGACTAGCCTTGTTTAAATCCCTATAATCCACACACATTCGTACCTTTCCATCTTTTTTGGGAACAGGGACGATGTTGGCTACCCAATCCGAATACTTGACCTCTTGCAAGAATCCAGCATCGAATTGTCTTTTGACTTCTTCTCTTATTTTCAACACAATATCAGGTCTCATTCTCCTAAGCTTCTGTTGAACGGGTTTACAATCCTCCTTTATGGGCAGACGATGCACCACAATGTTAGTACTTAGCCCAGGCATATCTTGGTACGACCACGCGAAAACATCCTTGAACTCTCGGAGCAAATTAATGAGGTCTTGCCTTGTCTTTGCGGTGATTTCAGTCCCAATTTTCACCTCCTTTCCATCCTCTAGGCTCACTATTTCTAACGATTCCCTATGAGGTAGGATATGCTTATCCTCTTGTTCCATCATTCTTAACAAGTCCGGAGATGCATCATAATCTTCGTCATTTTCAAAGTCGTGGGATCCCTCTGAACACACTTCTTGCTCAAAAATAGGCTCCGCGTTTGAGGCAGCGTCACTCATGTCATTGATATCTGAAGACCTATGTGGGCAGATCAAAGAATATACCAAGAATATAAATTTATGAATGTGTTTGTGCAAAAGAATTACAAATGAAAGAATTATTTGTAAGACAATCAACCAAATGAAAATATAAAAGGGAAAAAAATGACTAATCGAGATGAACATAGACACGTATTTCATTAAAATAATGATATTTAGGCCCAATGCCTATTTCACAAAAAATTTCGTATCGTTTCTAGGCCAACAAACAACAGGAATGTTTTGAGCATTACTCTGAATAAGCCCTAAAGACTACAGGGATTTCTTCAGCAGTCCAATTGTTTAGCTCGCTTCCAGGCTCATAAGGGCAGATCTCCAACAAAGCCCTCCTTTCCGTTGCTTCTATGGCGTTAATATAAACGTTTTCCAACATTCCTCCCATGCCGCTACCGGACACCCCACATTCAGAATGAATAAATCCTCCCGACACAAAAGATGAAGATATGTGGGGAAAGGTTAAAGGCTCACACTTAGCTTCATGTCCATTCAAACGCGCCCTTCTTCTCTCTTGTCTCTTCTCTATTTCTTTCTTCTTCTGCTTCATGTCTGGCTTGTACCCTAAACCAAATCTATCAAACTTTTCCTTCGGCATTGGTGCCTCAATCCTTCCCTGAAGATATTTTCCCAATCCTTTCCCGGGTAAGGCTCCTCTTCCTACCATCAATCGCAATCCCATCTCAGTGGTCCTGGATATTTTCGGTACTGGAATTCTATTTCCCTCCGCAATAAACATCGCGTTCACAAATTCTAACGACCGAAAAGAACATTCTAGTGCCTCATCGTTGATGTCCACATAAGGTGCATCGCTAGTCATCATTGCGATAATATCCTCCTCTGCATCTATTGTTACCAACCGATCCTCCGATACCAACTTCACCTTCTGATGTAATGATGAAGGTACTGCCCCTGCTGAGTGTATCCACGGTCTCCCCAATAGACAGTTGTAGGAGGGTTTAATATCCATTACCAAGAAATCCACCTCATAAGTGACTGGGCCAATCCTTAATGGTACCTCAATTCTCCCCATAACCTCCTTTTTTGTTCCATCAAATGCCCTTACTATGCTCTGGCATGCTTTCATGTGCGAACTGTCTATTGGTAATCGGCTAAGAGTGGACAAAGGCAATACATTTAGTGCAGATCCATTATCAACCAAGGCCCCCGGGAGTGTGTACCCTTTGCATCGGACAGTAACATGTAGGGCTTTAGTAGAACCTCTTCCTCCGGATGGTATTTCATCATCACTGAAGAAGATAAAATTGTCAGCACCAATATTGTTGATCAGCCGATCCAGCTTGTTTACCGAAATATCGTCAGCCACATATGTTTCGTTTAGCACCTTTAATAGTGCATTCCGATGTACTTCCGAGTTTAAGAGTAAAGCTAATACAGAAATGCGGGCTGGCTGTTTGTGTAGTTGCTCCACAACACTGTATTCACTGTGTTTCAAAAACTTCACAAACTCCTTTGCCTCCTCTTCTTTTATTGGTTCATTTACCAATGGTTCAACTTCTACTGCTTTCCCTTTCCTCTGTTCTTTCTTCCAATTCTCTTCCCTGGACGACTCTGCTTGAGCGTCATATCTTTTTCCATTGCGCGTGTAAGAACCTGTTTCCTGATTTCTTTCTGCTTCTTTTCCCAAAACGGTCACATTACACCCGTAATTCCACGGCACCATTTTGTTATCCCTATAAGAGAAATTTGATGGTTTCTGGATTACAATTTTCGGTGTTACCTGGGCCCTAACCTCATTACCCTTAGGGCGTGAGATAATGACCACAGGATGATTTGGAGCCTTTGTTCCCAACTCTGTCGCGCATATGCTCCTCATTTCTTTCGCATCTTCGTAAAACCTCATCTCTTTGTTATCCATCATGCTTTGAACCAAAGCCTTAAATCCTTCACATTCTTGGATTTCGTGCCCTGTTTTATGGTGAAATTCACAATAATTTCCCATCTCATGCCCTTCCTCAGAATCTGAAATAACCAAACCTCTTTTCGCCATTTCTTTCCAGACCCGTTTCAATGGAGTTTTTACTTCAGCAATGTCAGTCTTGACTTCTTCTCCCGTACCTTCGCTAACCATATTCACCCCCTTATCTGCGTGATTAGGTAACGGATTCTTTGCGTTAGGTGAGTCGTCAAGTTTGACAACACCTAAATTGATGAGTCCTTCTACTACCTTCTTGAAGGCAGTACAATTTTCTATCGAGTGCCCAGAAATTCCCGCATGATAATCACATTGCGCGTTCGTATCATACCATTTTGGATACGGGGGTTGTAGAGGACTCAAGTAACGAGGAGCAACAACATGTGCATCGAATAAAGTTTGATACAACTCCTTGTATGACATCGGGATTGGCGTGAATTGGGGCTTTTCAGTAGTTTGCCTAGCTCCTGACTCTTGTCTTGATGACCCTGTTGATTAGCAACCACTTTCTTTGGTTGATTCACAGTAATTGACCTACCATAAGCATTCACATTATTCACTTCATTTTCTCTTTTCCTCGGGGTGCCCTCCTATTATTTTCTCCTCCATCTATTTTTCCACTTTTAATGGCATGCTCAATCATTTCACCATTCATGATTATATCCGAGAAATTTTTTGAAGCGCTTCCCAACATGTGAGTGATGAACGGGGCTTTCAAAGTATTAATAAAAAGCGTCGTCATCTCTTTTTCCAAAAGCGGTGGTTGCACCTGAACTGCCACCTCTCGCCACCTCTGCGCATATTGTCTGAAGCTTTCGTTCGATTTCTTCTCTAAATTTTGCAGAGTTATCCTGTCAGGCATCATTTCTGAGACATGATTGTACTGTCTCAGGAAAGCCTGTGCTAAATCCCTCCAAGTAGCAATTTTAGCTGGCTCAGCTGATTGTACCACTTTGACGCCGTCCCGTAAGACTTTCCTGAAAGCAATGTATTAATAATTGATCATTATTAATATGCCCCGTCATTCTTCTACAAAACATAGTAATATGGGATCCTGGGCAACTAGTCCCGTTGTATTTCTCAAATTCCGGCATCTTAAATTTGTAAGGGAGCACCAAGTCCGGAACCAAGCTCAGATCCTTTGCATCTATTCCATAGCTTTCGCTACTTTCTATTGCCCTAAACTTCTCTTCTATCCATTTCCATTTCTCCTCAAATTGTTTTGGAAATTCTTCCTTCGCCTTGTCCTTTTCAACCATCTCGTCAAGATCTGGGACAGCAATATTATTCGGGCTATCGCCGGGATTAAAGCACGCTCCGGATTGAAAATTCATTGGGATTGAAGCATCGCCTTGGACTGTTGGGGCCTAACCGACACAGAGGGTCTCCGCGGATGCAGCTCAGTCTGTACTTGCACATGCGGAGGCGTGAAACCTGGAGGATAAAGTGGTTGACCATTGTTTTCTTCTTCACTAACAATCACAGGCCCTTTACCCTTATCTACTCCCTTCAATAATTGCGTCATCTTAGCCACCAGATCATTTTGGGACTCCTCCATCTTTTGTACCATGTCACGCTGAATCTTTTCTATTTGCTCCTTCATTTGCGCCTGCAACTGGTCTTGCATTTCTTTTGAAGTCGCTCTAGCCTCTCCAACCTTTGGTCCATAATTTTTGTCTTAGCTCGGGTACCGTAATTTTGTTGGTTTTCCAGGTTAACTGAAATGATTTTATTCGATTAGTTTTTTTAATGGTCATTAATGCATATGATGTGATGCAATGCATGAAAAGAATGCAAAGAAAAAGAGGCACTGATTCTCATTCAACTCCATTAGAAAACTTTACTAGATAAAGAGTTTCTTTACATAAAATAGACTACATATATGGCTTTGCCCTTACACTCAAAGCCTTAACCTTTCTAAGAAGCCAAGCTAACTCTCGGCCCCTGTCGGACTCTAACTCATACTTCAAACTTAATAGATCAGCCTGAACTGCTAGAGTTTGCAGATGATCAGCTACCTCGCGCACTTGAGTCACCGCCTCTCCCATAATATAATCTCTTTCTCCAATCTGCTCTTGAGACCGACGGAATTGTCTTTGCCACTGCTCATTACTTTCTTCCAGAAGCTCTATTCGGATTTCACTATTGTGCAATGCATTCTCTAGCCCTCCTATTTGTCCTTTCAATTCTTCAATTTTGTCTAAGCTCGCCCTTAATTCAACCGTAGCATTACGATTACAGTACTGGTGAAGCGATTTTCTAGTTCAGTTATCCGGACCTTCAACTCCGTCTTCTCGTCTTGGCAATCTAGTAGACTCTTTCCCAAGGCGACTTCTCGAGCCCGAGTATCCTGGAATTTCTTTTCCCATTGATTAGCTTTCGTCTTTTCCTCCTGAATTTCTTGTCGCCATTGTTCTGGCGTTTTACCCAAGCCAGCAGCTCTTACCGACTTACGCAACTTTTGTAATCTGTCTTCAGGCTGTCCAAATCTTCTTCTGCTTTGTTCTTTCCTTTTCTCAACTTGTTGGCCTCTAATCTTTGAATGTCCACATCCAGCCCTAACTGCATTTTTTCTTCCTCTAGTTGTTCTATCTTCTTCCCCAATTCTAAACTCCTTTTTTCGAATTCTTGTTTGATGATTTCTATCTCAGAAGGCAAAACTTGTAAGTGTTCCTCTAAAGATCGAGCAGTTTCTGAATTTGACGCCGGGATGTTGTCGTTGATCCTTTGATCACGCCACTGACCATACTCGGGGGTAATTGTCGGACCCACGGCTAAGATCTTCATTCGACGAGTCTGGTTCCAGGCACTAGATATTTCTCGAACCTTCTTCTTGTAATTGTCCTCCCTATATGAAAAATCACTATAAGCCAACCCCTGCGTTGCTGGTATGAATTGTCGTGATCTATACTGTCTTGATACGAGTAGAGGAGCATATCCGATAGCTCCCCATATTCCGAGCAGCGGAACCCAGTCAAAATCTCCGCATCGGTATAATATCTCATCAGGAATTAACCAAGGAGCCCTCCATTCAATATCCTCATCCTGGAGATTCTGGAGTATCTCTATCCATTTTTCTTCTGAAATATCATCCCGTCTTGGCGTGGCCACCAATTCTCCTAGAGGGGAGTAGCTATCGGAGAATACCCGATAAGAGACCTTTTCGACCTTCCAGAAGTGGCTATGGAACCATGCCAATAAGAGCTGCGCGCATCCAATAAACCTTCCCTCCCCTGCTTTTCGACACGCATTCAGGGATCTAAAAGTTTCAGCGAGTATTGCCGGAACCGGTGTCACCCCTTTACTAAGCCGATCAAACAAATCAGATACAGCCTCATCTATGTGTCCTAAAGCTTTGGGGAAAACCACTAGTCCATAGATACCTAAAGCGAAGATATCGACCCTTTTCTTTAAGTCAGGATGTACAAGCACCAAATCTCGCAAACTTTTCCAAGGAACACATTTACTGTCGCCTTTCTGTTGGATCCGGGCAGCGACCCACTGCTCGCTCATCCCAGTGATGTTCATTAATTTCTTTAACAATGGAGGGACACAAGCAGCTCTGGAATAAGCCTTGTCGACTTGAATCTTTGGGCACCGAAACAAGGTCGTATACTCCTCCACAGTAGGCGTCAAATCTACTTTCCCAAAAGTGAAACAACTGTAGGCAAGATTCCAGAACTGGGCAAGGGCTCGGAATAAATACTTGTCCACTTTGACACTAAGCAGATAAGGTAGGTCACCGTAGTTACAATAGAACAGCTGCTTGGCCTCGACATCCCATTGATCCCAGACTTCTTTCATTTCTCGAAGGACATTCTGGATTACACTGATACGGGTAAAATCCCACAATTCTGACACGTACCCTTTGGTAAGACTATCGCCTTTCTCCCGTTGTGTCGTTTCAGCCCATATTCGCACAGCCGCATTATCCTCTACTTTATCAACAAACCCCTTTTCCATGATAAGCTTTCTACCAAGAAACTGAACGCGAATCGACACCTCTTTTAGAATGAAGATGCCATGCAATCACAAACAAAGTAAATTAGCATTAAACACAGAATAAGATTTAAAATAAACGACAAATAAATACAACATTCATTTAGGTAGGCACTAAAAATTTGGAGTAGCTCTACCTAGGTCGGTTCCTATGGCTCATTACATGTGGTTTGGTTCTAAAGATAAGGTACCTGAACCAGCAGATTCCTCGATCTTTACCCATTATAGGCTCATACAGACCGAGTTCGGTTCAGGGGAATACATTTCCCTATGGCCATGCGGAGATGAAAATCTCACGAAGACATAGGTACGGATGTATCCCGAAAGCGATTCACTATCCCATGCGGAGGTGAAAACCTCACGAAGGCGTAGTTTCTCACTCCCACTTAAAAGGGTGTAACCAACGGTCATGCAATGCAATGCAGAAAGATATAAAAATTTAAAATACAAAACCTGATGAAAACTATAACTCAAAACAAATGAAATGCAATGAGAGGATCGTAAATTTAAACCCAAAATTTTAACTTTCGACAAAAAGACAAAAAATAATCAACTCGTGGCTTGACTCTCTTATTCTTTATCCCCAGTGGAGTCGCCAAGCTGTTGACACCATTTTTTGGATAAAAACGGGGTCGACTTGGGTTTTGAAAAAAATGAAACAGGAGTCGCCACCAATCCTTTTTATAAGGTGTGATTGGATCACCTCGAAAAGCGGTCGTTTTTAATAAACGGTTTGATTTTATTAAAACAACAAGTTTGGTCCGCGAAATTCAGAAAACGGGTTCGGGAGTCGGTTACGCACGAGGAAGGATTAGCACCCTCGATACGCCCAAAATTGGTACCTTAGTTGATTGCTTAATGTCTTAATGTCGAAAATTGAAAACTTAGAAGAATTAAAAAAATACGATCCTTGTATTAAAACGTTGAAAATTTTCAGGAAAATGGGCATATTTCACATTATTCGAGGAAGAGAATCATATCCAGTAAGTTAGAATACAATGTCTCAAATTCCCAATACGTGAATGAATGCCAGAATTTTACTTATTTAAAAGATATTTTATTATCTCGGGTTTAGGAAAGGGATCATGCCCAGTAAGTTAGGACACGATCTTTTCTTAATTCCCGAGATCGTTTCAAAACTTGAGTTTGAAAAGATTAGTGTGTTTAGATTTATTGTGGAAATCGAAACCCAGTAAGTTAGGGTACGATCCTCCTCGAATCTAAACACAAAATATCATTTTTTTAAACAAATTTTATTATCGAGTGAAATAAAAACATGAAGCCGTAGTAAAAAATGTGAAAGCAAATTACATTGTTATACATGACAAAATCATAATGAATACAAAAGTGTAAAAATGATACGAGCAATAGCAACAATATAAAATAAATAAAAGTCAAACCTACAATCATATAAAATAACAATGTATATAAACAAATAAATTAAACATTCGTTCAAAACAATAATGAAAGTGAAATAAATAAATAGTGAATACAATTAAAATGTAAAGGGATTTATATATATTTATATGTATAGACAAAAAATAAAATATGTGTATATTCATAAATTACAATATATATATAAAGTATATTTTAAAAAAAAATGCATATATATAAAAATATGTACATATATATATAGGTGTATAAAATTATGGAATATGAAAATAATGAAGTGCATATATAAAGTAGACACATGAAAATATGTATGTACAAATGAAAGTTTAAAAATAATGAAAATATACATACGTATACAAATAAATACGTTAATTTATATATATATGTTTAAAATATATTGAAAATATGTATGTATATGTCTATGCAAATTAAGATATACAAAAATACATAAATACATACATATAAATATATATACTTATAAAAATAAAATATGTATATGTATATAGATATATATAAAAAAGAAATATGAGTATACGTATATATATTAAACCAATTATATGTAAAATATGTACATGTATATATACAAGCCCTTATATTATAATAATAAGACATATATATTTAAAGATACATAAGTAAATATGAATGGAGATATAAAAGAAACAACAATAATACCAATACTAATAATAGTAAAGATGATAATAATAATAATAATAATAATAATAATAATAATAATAATAATAATAATAATAATAATAGCAAAGTACTAAAAAGAGGACTAAATCGAAGTAAAATAAAAAATACTGGGTAAATTCGAAATAAAAAAGGACTAAAAAGACTAAATTGCAACACGCACGGAAAGGAGAGGGACCAAAATGGAAAATAGACCAAAATCTCAAAACGCGGCGCTTCAGGGGACTAAAATGAAACAGAAATAAAAATTTGTGGTCAAATTAAAACAAAGAAATAGCGAAATAGGACCAAATTGAAACACGCCACAAGTCAGAGGGACTGCGCGCGTAAATAGCCCGAAAATTAAAAACACGCGGATCCTTCGGGTCGGAGCGGGTCGGGTCGCGGGTCCAAAGCAAAACGACGTCGTTTTGGGCGTTATGGAGCTGGGCCAAAACGGCGTCGTTTCACACGCCTATATATTCAAAAAAATTTCAAAAATTTCATTCTTCTCCCCTTTTCAAAAAAAAAACCCGAAATGCTCTCTCTCCCTCCCCTTTTTCTCTCTGAGCGCCGGCCAAGGGTCCGGTCGAGAGCCACCGCACCGGCCGCCGCCCTCCGGCGCCGGCGCCGCCGTGTACGGCGGCGGGGAGATCAAAAATCTCCCCTTTTCTCTCCGATGACTCTCCTCGGCCTCCTGAGCGCTCCGGCACCACCGGCGAAGGTAAAAGTCTTTCCTTTTTATTCTTTTTTTTTTTGTTTTTCGTATATTTTTAAAATAAAACAAAAATAAATAGAGTAAAAAGAAGTGAAAGTTAAAAGAGACCTTTAGATCTAAATCGGTAACCACCTTCTTTTGTTTCTATTTCTTCTCCTTCAAAATCCTTTTTTTTTGGTTGTTATGGCTTTATAGCCATATTTACAATATTTGATCTATTATTTGTCATTTCTTTCTCTGATTTTGCAGGCAAGTGGGTGGAGTTGGTAATGGCAGAGACGTGACGTGCGGCGCGGCGGTGGCAGGGGCAGGTGGACTAGGTGCGGCGGCTAGGGTTAGGGGTTAGGTTTTTTCTGACAGTGTTTGGGTTAGGGTTTGTTTGTAATTGGGCTGAGGGTCTATTTTGGGTCTTGGGTTTGGGCTGGTAGGTTGTTTTGGTGATGGGTTTGGGCTGGGTTAAAATTGGGCTTGTACAAAGAAGATGACTTTTAAATTATTTCTTTAAATTATTATTTTAATTATAATTTAATAATTAAAATTTAAAGTGGAAATTAAATTAATTAGTCATCTCAGTCGTATTAAACAAGAAAAGTAAACTTATTTACTTATATATTCTAGTACAATAAATTAGTCATGGCTTTAACGTAATTAGAACTAGGTTAAGAAAATAATTTCATTGCGAAAATAATTAAATTTATTTTAATTAATTAAATAAATAATATTTTGGGAATAGAAAATTTTCTATTAGGTTGATTAAATTCTATAAATTGGTTAAAGGATCAGATAACACATATAATTATATACATGAGACAAACCTGATGGCTCATCTTGGTACATGATATGCGACACCCCTAGTTCCTAGAGAAGAGGGTGTCACCCATAGCCTATCCCAGTAAAGATAAGTGTATTTTCAATTAAAATATTATTATTTTGTTACCCCTTATTAAGTAGATATCTTGTAACTTTTCCCTATAAACAAAAAAAAGCACATATCGAGCGTTGAAACTCTGCTAGAAGATAGCGATAATTTATTTAAAGATAAATTTTATTTTCTTGAATTATCAGTTTTTAGTTTTTAGTCCATAAAGAGAAATTGATCTCCCTACTAAACTATCAATAAAGTTTTGTTGTGTTTATTGATTCGTGAATTAGAGTCTACACTCCAAGTAAGCGGAAGGTTCAAGAATAGTGAAGAAAATCATATTGATAAAAAGCTAAAAAAATGACCTAAATCGCCTATTCCAAACACAAGTGTAAATTTAATAAAAGGATTTTTTGTTATAAATAACATAACCGTTCAATTTTAAAAAAAAAATTAAATTTTCACTATACAATAAAACTATTTTTTAAACCGAATTTTTTTTACAAAAACATCTATTTGACTTTCGTTTACAATTTATTTGCCCTTGTCTACTTGGACCACTCATACTCAAATTCAATTTAAAGTCAATATTATAGGTAGGTGCAGATTTTGTGGGCATTTAAATCTTCTAATACCACAAATCTCAAGCTCCTTATTTTCATACACCTTTGTCACCATAATCTTCATTTAACCAACATCAATCCCCAAATTCTTCTTCTTCTACGTGTCGATTGATAACCTCCACCATAGATGGTTGTCACTTTTTCACCGGTTGCATCATCTCCATTATTATGAAGGGTTGGACAACCTTCATTCAATTTTAATTTTAGGATATCAATCAATTTCTCACATTTATACAAATCATCATCTTATTATATGTTTTGATCATATTTGTTCTTTTTCACACAATACTTAGAGGATAAATAAGAGGATAATATACTTCAACGTACTCAAATTCACATCCTCCTACATTAACAAAAATGCTTATACTAATTGAATTAAGATTCAATTGACATGTAAATATCCATATTTGAATAGTTAAAGATTGTCCAAATACCACTCAACGTCCCTCATAAAGAACTTTACTATAATAATTTCACCAAGTAAAAGTCTTTTTTTAAGGGTGGGTTTGGGTGGGCAATGCGATTATGTTAGTGTAAAAATAATCGTGATGATAAGATTAGATAATGTAATAATACTGTAACATGAGACTGAAAGTAAACTAAATACACCGTACCATACCGCACTTCACCCTCCATCCAAACCCACCCTAAATGTATGAGATGCGACAATTCTTATACAAAACCTTAGTCACCACCGCATGTGAGATGGTCTTAGTCAACTGACCTCCTATCCCTCACCGACCCATAAAATTATCCTTAAAGGACATAGATTCCTCCATTAATGCATCAATCGATTCACCTCCAATGGCAAGAGGATTCCTCATAGAGTTTTCAGGCTACATTCATTTAATTTGGTTCACTCATTATTTTATACGCATGTGGACTACATGCTGTTTAATAGACTTATCATAGAAGCGGGTAGGTACCATCGGATATTGAATAAAAGTTTTAATAACTTCAATTATATTTAAATAATATATATTAGAATTTTTAAAAATGAAAATTTTATATATTTAGTTCTTTTATATTTAAATTAAATGATATATATTTTATAATCATTTCTAAATTTAATAAATAAACAAAATTAAAATTATAAATTATAAAAATATAATGATAATAATTTTAAATATTAAGATATATTATTATTTATGAAATTGTTATTTATTTTTATGATAATTTTATATAATTTTATTTTCTTATATAAAAAATTTACTTCCACATGTTAGTTAAGTAAGTTGTTCACGTCAGCTTTGGATTTTAGAACTTGCAATAATATATATATGATTGTAGTTGTTATGCATATAAATTTTTGAATCGATTTCATATATCTATCATATTAATTTAAAATATAATAAATGTTAATTTATATTGAATGGATGAAAGCTTTTTTTTACTTAAAACAAATAGTTAGAAATTTTTAATTTACAACAGAATAAACATTTATGGTTTATATGAATAATATATGAAATACAATGGTTGAATCACTGAAACGATTATCATAGAAAAAGTTATGAAAACATGTAAAACTATTTTAATTTTTACACTAATATAAGTGGATTCCTTTCAAATATATCTATACTATTATTTAAACCCTTGACTAAGTTTATGTTGCGAGTCAAACCGCATCAACTTGGTTAAAAAAAATTACGATCTTTTTGTGTTTAAAATAAGTTATATTATTTTAGGGTATTTTAATCTTTTTTATTTTAAAAAAACTAATAAATAATTTGTATATGTCAGGATTTGGACTCGTGACATTTGAGTCGATAAAACTTTAGTTTTATTGCTCAACCAAATCTTTGTTAAACTAAACTTTATTTGATAAAATATTTTGATATAACAAAGATAATGTTTTTGAATAAAAATTGCTTTTAAACAAACACTTAATGAAGTCCGAAGTAAAAATCTATTTCAAAATATTTTTAAACTCTAATATATCTTCAAACACTTTGAAAATTATTTTGAATGCTTAAAAAATATTTTTGGAGAGGTGAAAAACTGCTCCCTAACACTTATAAAATTGTTTTAAGCTTCGAAGTTCAAGAATATTAAGCAAAAACCAAACATATCGATACCTAGACATTTTTATTGATTCCATACCTAGTAGTGATACGTAATTGTCATTTTGACTTGAAGGAATTTTTTAGCAAAAGAAAATAGTACCGATACTTATCATTAAGTATCGATATCTTCATATTTTTATCAATACATTTTTTGGTATCGATATGAAATCGGCATTCTAACTTCGAGGGAAAATTGAGTAAAAGTGTTAAGTATTGGTATTTGCAATTAAGTATTGATACCTGTCCCCTCTCTTGGTATCGATATCATTTTAAGGTTCGATGTTTTGAAAAATATACAAGAAATTACCGGAGTATCGATATCCATAAAAAAAGTATCGATAAATTTCTTCAGATATCGATGTGAAAAAGGGCCAACGGTCACTAAATTAAGCATTAAATACTATAAGTATCAATACCCATATGTAGCACCCTACACCTGACCCGACTATCAGATCGAGGTATAGAACGTCACAAATAAAAACCAACTGGTGTAATGAAAAACATTTGAAAATTTTGAACACTTTAGCTGGGTGGATACTTTGCAAGCTGGGCCGTTAACCCAAAATATCGAACAACATATGGTACTTTTAAAAACACTTGAAAACAATATTACACCAAAACACCGTTTGGCGGAGTCCTTAATAACATTTACAGGATGTATAACAGTGTAGTGCATTGCCTCGCAGGACTGCTCATGAGAATCCAAAAATACAATATCATCATTCAAATAAAAGCTTCCTATTCCGATTTAAAATAAATTAATCTTTTTATTTAAAAATAAATAAATAAATATTTTGTATCTAAGGAAATTTGAACCCGTGACATTTAGGTCAATAAAATTTTAATTTTACTATTCAACCAAAGCTTTAATTCAAAATATTCCTATACATTTTAATTTTATTATGCATACTTTATTACTCCATCAACTGTATATATTGATAATGTTATCGACTGAGTTGTTATCGCAAGTTAACTCGACTTTAACCCAAGATTCATGACAACACTAAGATAAGCAATTATAGTGCATTTCATATTCTTAATCTAGTGTATTTACGTGTTTAAATTTTATTTTACTCACAATTTAATATAAATTTTTATTTTAATATCGTAAATATTACATGTGTTATTATTAATTCATTTCAAACCAAACTTTCATTATCTATTGTATATTATTTTTAAATATGTAATTTCCATACAGATTAAAATTTTAATATTTATCAAATAATCAATAAAATTACTAGTATTAAGAGTCGACATTTTTGTCTTAATTTTTTATGGAAACTTGATAATAATTGGGGAATTTTCTTAGGCACAACATTTACTTTGGTTTTTTTTTTTTCTCTTTAGCTTTTCTTCATTGTCTCGCACTACAAAAGGAGAGGAAACATTTCATGCATCCAATTGAATCATTTTCCATTATTTTAAAAATTCATTATAAATATTTAACGAATTAGTTATATAAAAATGAAATAAAAGCTACTAAATATATATTTTTATAAATATTTTTTTCATTTAAAAAATAATTTATTCTTTAAGAAACTATAATTAATGCTAGGTAGATAATATACAGATTATACAATAACAATTCATTAAAAACAAATCTTTGTTGATAATGCACTTCTAGTGGAATCATTGTTGGTTGGTAGATCTGTCAATAGAAAAATGGTGGAGCTACGTTTGATTCATGGTATCTTTAATTGTAAATAGAAGGTGTGCATTTGTCATGTTCCTAGATCCCAAAATGCGGTTGTTGATCATATGGCAAGGCTTGAAGAAACTGGTCCTCCAAATTTGGCTGTTTTTTATGAACCTCAAATTTCAGTCCAATGACTTCTATTAATCGATAAAAGGAGCTTTCATAGTTCTTAAAAAGTATGTTTTTCTTTTGCTATCGCTTTGTGTTGTTCTTTTCTACCCAAAAAAAAATCTGTCTTTTTGCTTTTCTTTTAAGGTATAGTATATATATATACTTGTAAAATTGAACTTAAAAATAGAAAGATGAGTAATAATTCTTATGAAAAATAAGACCTCTTGAAAATAAGCAAAAAATTTCCCTCCTCTTGTTAAAAATAAATCATGGAAGCGGATAAATGTTATCAATTGAATTAGTTTATTGCTAATCGATATATAATACTCTTACCAAACATAGCATTAAAAAAATAAGGTTGAAAAGCAAACTAAGTGAAAAATGAAAATTGTTGAAATTCGATGGAAAAATAAAATTAAGAGATGAGTGATCAAAATGTCAAATTTTGAATGCACTAGTGATAAAATTAAAAGATTTTGTAATTGAAAGACCAAAATAGAAATACCTTAATAGTTGAGTGACCATAAACGGAATTAACTGTTTTTTTGTTTGTTTGGGCTAAGATTAATTGCTTGTGGGCTATAACTATGCCCAACAGTCCTTTGGGTTATGATATTAATAGGTAGACATGTTATCCGGCTCATATGTCTGACTTTATTTGGGTATAAAACTGTATAATATTTTTCAGCATTCAATTATAATATTATATATTGCATAAATTTAGTTTTAAAATATTAAATTTTAACAATATTTTTATTTTAATAAGGCACAATGTCAAATTTAGTCATTAATGCTTGCATTTTTAGTCAATCTAGCCCTAATTATTATTATTTAGTTAAATTTGACCCCAATTTTTTAAAAAGAATCAAATCTGACTATCAACCTTTTGAAAAAGAATTTAAATGATTTTTTTTTTACAAAAATATTGTCTAAAATATTAAAATTTTAAATGTGACTGCTTGCGACAATCTACTTGTACTTCACGGTGTTCTTTTAAAATTTTTATGAACTTTTTATATTTTTTAATTATTTATTGACGTGGCATATAAGATAAATAGTGACATGTTAGCATAAAGTACACATAAACTGCCATACGTAAGATTTAATGTTTTAGGCAGCATTTTTATTAGAAACAATAATTTAATAATTTTTAAGTTGATAATTAAATTTAACTCTTTTTAAGATAGTAAAAACTAACACTATATTTGGTTGGGTGTATTAGCTCGGTGGCCTCACCCAATCCCCCCTCATTCCTATGTTTGGTTCATGGTATTGCTAATACCATTGTAATCGGTTACTGATTTAATCGGTGGATTTCACCGATTTGTAATCCTTCCATTTTGCCCAGATTAGGCGCCGCATAGGTTTACCATCCCTGTTATACTCTCCCATCTGCTTCCCCTTTGTTTCTCTTCTGTTCCTTCTAGCTTCTGCCGATTTGCTCCCTCCGTTTCTTTTCTTTTCTTTTCTTCCCTCTGTTTATTTTCTTTTCTTTTCTACCGATTTGCTCCCTTTGTTTCTTCTCATTTTCTTTTCTGCCGATTTCCGAGTTAGTGCAACTGAAAGGTAGGTTTCTAACTCTCTGTCAACCTTGTTACTGTCTTTTGTTTTTTCTGCATGTAAGCAGATTCGAAACATGTTAAATCTGCTGTCTATAAACTTTAGCCTTTATTCTTAACTGCTTTGAGTGGATTAAACATGTTTTGTTTGGTTTAAGATTGATTCGCATCGATTTGTTCTGTAATTATCGATCTTTGATATTCATTCATGGATGATTTAAAAATGTTCCTTCTAACTTACTGGTTGCATTTATGGGTCTCCCTCTTTCATGGTTCTGTTTGGTGTTGCAAATTTTAATGCATTACCTGTGCTCTGTGAATTTTTGTTTTCCATTTTGTTATTTATGTAATGGGAAATTTGAGGAAAGTGAATTGGGGCTTCCCATACTGAAAGGGGGCATACATGGTCAATCAACGACCAATTTTTCTTTTTATGACAGTTCTTTTTCCCTTTCTTTTCTTTCCTCTTTGTATGGGATTCACAACATTTATTGGTGGTAAAATGTGGTTACATGGTCTTACAAATATGTTACTAGTAATTCATTTTGAAATTAATGTGCACAAGAAGATTAATGCTTGTTTGTCTTTCCTATCAACTACCAATTTCTTTTTTATCCATACTCTTGACCATGGCATTGGGCCGTACTTCTTGTTGCAACGATGCTGGAAGGTTGAATTGTGGCTATAAATTGTTTTGGTCACCCCAGTGAGTGGTGAAGCTAGTTAACGAGTCTTTAGTTAACAGTAACATTACTATCTGTCGGTGAAAGGATTATGTGGAAGAGTATGGTCTTGTACACATGCACACTAATTTAAGATTTTAGTTTCAATTAAGTTATCTAGGTGATGGATATTTTTATCTGCTTTCATGCTTGAAAGAATGCTGATATATGGTATTGTGTTTAATTTATTTATTTTATCATGCAGCTGAGGAATCTGTTGTGGGCTACATCAAAGCACGATGTGTACCTCATGCAAAACTACTCGGTAATGCATTAGTCATCACTGCTACGCAAGGGCAAAGAAATGCTGAATGTGGCTAAGCCAATTGTTCCCAACCTGGTTAGTGAATATGGCCATGATTAATTTAATTTGACTTCTGCTGCTTTGTTTGAAGAGCAGTTGAGATAAACTTTGTATTTTGATATGTTTGTAGAAACGACAATCTCAGCAACTCTCTAGGGTGCAGATTAGCACCATGGCAGTTAAAGAAAATTTAATGGTGGCTGGTGGTTTTCAGGGGGAGCTTATTTGCAAGGTATCTGTTTCCTTGTTTGACAAATGTTTATGGGATAAAGTATTATGTTTGCAATTTGGCTCACGCTGTTGAGAGTATTTTTCTGCTTGGGCAGTATATAAATCAACCGGGGGTGGCATTCTCCACAAAAGTAACCACTGATGATAATGCAATCACTAATGCGGTGGATGTGTATCTCAATCCTAGGTGAGAAATGTTTTGATCCTTTTTGAGCAGTCTAACAAAGAGAAATATTTTGGTTATCTTGAGCAATATATTACTTTGACTACATTTTAAAATAAAACTGAATCTTCTTTATTTCTGCAGTGGTGCAATGAGAGTTATGGCTGTAAATAACGATGCTCAAATCAGAGTTTTGATGCCGAAACTTTTTCAACCCTCAACCGGTTCTCATTCGACTGGTCTGTAAATGTAAGTGCTAGTCTTCAAATCCTTGCTGTAGAATTCCATTTTTTCGGCTGTTTTTCTTACTTTTATGGTTGTCTTCTCTTAACAGAATACCTCTGTTAGTCCAGACGGGAAGTTGCTTGCAGTCCTTGGAGACAGTACCGACTGCCTAATTGCCGATGCTCAGTCTGGCAAAGTATGTCACTCTTGCTGGACATCCAAATAAATGGTGCGTTTTGAGGTTTAAATCTTGTTGATGTCTAATTTATTTTGTACAATGCTGCAGGTCACTGGCACCCTAGAAGGACATTTGGACTATTCTTTTGCTTCAGCTTGGCACCGTGATGGGAACATTCTTGCTACTGGGAATCAGGACACAACTTGCAGATTGTGGGATGTAAGAAAACCATCCCAGTCCCTAGCTGTATTGAAGGGAAGAATGGGAGCAATTAGAGCTCTCAAGTTCACATCAGATGGTCGATTTCTTGCCATGGCTGAGCCAGCTGACTTCGTTCATGTCTTCGACACCAAGTCCGGGTATGTGAAGTGCCAGGAAATTGACTTTTTTGGTGAGGTTGCTGGAATATCCTTTAGCCCAGATACAGAATCGCTCTTCGTTGGTGTTGCTGATCGCACTTATGGCAGCTTGTTAGAGTTCAACCGCAGGCGACATAACCAGTATTTGTATTCCATATTGTAAAACCTAAGGTGAAGCCAATATCTATAGAGACGAATGATTGTGAATATTTAAGGGATGGGTTAAAAATCGCCTGGGATGATTGGGTTCTATTATATAACTTTTCGGGCTAGAGTACAAATTTAACTGCTTTGAGTGGATTAAACATGTTTTGTTTGGTTTAAGATTGATTCGTATCGATTTGTTCTGTAATTATCGATCTTTGATATTCATTCATGGATGATTTAATAAATTGCATGTGGTTGTTAACATTTCATGTTAGAATTGTGGTAATTTTTTCTGTAATCTGCTGTTTAAAAGCTTCAGCCTTTGTTCTTGACTGCTTTGACTTTGATATAACGTATTTTATTTTGGTTTAAGATTTCCTTATATCAATTTATTGGGTAATTTTCAAGCTTTGATAGCGATTTGTTGGTAATTTTTAAGCTCTGATATTCGTTCAAGACTGAATTAGTAAAATCCATGCGTTTGATTTGGTAATGTTTTCCATAGTCTGCTGTTTAAAAGCTTCAGCCTTCATTCTTGACTTGCTTTGACCCGATAAAACTTGTTTGATTTTGGTTTAAGATTGGCTTGTATTGATTCATGGGGTAGTTTTTGAGCTTCGATATTTCATTCACGAGTGATATTGTAAATTCCATATGAATAAGAGAGTTGCGATTGGAAGTTCTTTTAAATGTTTTCCACCTCCTGCAGTTTGAAAGCTTCTGTTTTTATTTTCATTCTGTTGATCTGATCAACATGTTTGATTTTATTCTATGGTCAATTGATATTGGTTCCTTATATGGCCCTTGTTTGATATTGGTTACTTATTAATTATAATATATTTAATAATAATTATATTTAAATATAATTAAATTATTTATTATTGATATTAATAATCTTATTAAAATTTAAATAACAATAACAATAATAATTTACCAAAACAAATTTCTGCTAATTATTAAGAATTTTATTAAATTATATATTTTAATTAAAATATATTTAATAATAATTATGTTTAAATATGATTAAAATATTTATTATTGATAATAATAATCTTATTAAAATTTAAATAACAATAATCATTTACCAAAACAAATTTATGCTAAGGGTATTCTAGTCATTTTATTTTTTTTCCATTATGCTATTACACCTCTATTCCATTCAACCAAACACGAGATTACTATTACGCCTCTATTCCATTACATTCAACCAAACAGTTGATTTACTATTACACCTCTAATCCAATACAGCGAACCAAACGCACCTAAATTGATAAAAACCCCTAAACACTTTTTCTTTATAACCAATGCTAGGGCTCACTTAAAACAGCAAAATGAAGGTCTATTTTGATGTGCTTACACATGAAAGCTAAACCTATTGATTTAGGTCAGTAACATGACACTTGGGACAGAGTAGCTTGAAGATCATATCATGTAGGCTGTTATTGTTTAACTTATTTGTCGGCTATACTTTAAATTTGATTAATTATTAGTCAGTCCTTACAAATTTAATAATTCACATATTAATATCGTATTCTGTATGGTTGTGGCAAATAAGACATAAGTTCAAGTGCAGGGTGACACAAATTTAAACGTAATTGTACTTGAGATGTCTTTCTATTATAGGTAATTTATCAAATTAGTTTCTCTATTATTAAATGGAATATTTTAGTTCTTATATTAATAAAAAATTAAATAAAGCTAAATTGAAATAGATTTAACATTTTTTGTTAAAAAATCATTTTTTATGGTTCTGGAAATGACAAATTGAACTAAAATTGAAAAAAAATTTAATTTCAAGATATTTTTTATACAGCAAATGTTAACTCTATTACAATTTAGACTTATTTGATTCTTTTTAATAGTATAAGGATTAGTGGTTGTCATCGACCGAATTGGGTTTGGGTGGGGCTCATGCAAGGTATCTAGACCAATTTTCTAAGCTCATGCCCGACCTAACCCGAAAAATAGGCTTACTTTTTGTCCAAGCCCAACACAATTTAAGAAAGGTAAAATCGGGCTCGACCTAGCCCGTCCATATTTGGTTTTTTTAGATTAGTTTTTATTTACTTAAAAAAAATATACACTAAATGCACTAAAAATACACTAAAATACACTAAAATAAAAGTTTTCTAACACATTAAAAAGTATTCATATTAAAAAAACACTACATTAATATAATAAATGTTTTATTATATTAAAAAACACAAATAAATATAATAAATATTTTATTGTATTAAATATAAATTTTATATTTTATATTTGAGTTGGGTTATGTAGTTGGGTAAGTTT